>NC_089841.1:390000-670000 GCF_035609145.1 Eleutherodactylus coqui
TCCCCCTGTTGATTCCTGAATATTTACAATGACGTGCCAAAAGTCATAGGAGAGGCACTAACATCGGGTAGGACCCATCTAGCACAGGGACGTTCAGCAGCTCCACGTGGCATTGATTCCACAAGTGGATGGAAGACGTCTGGAAGGGTGTTGAGCCGTGTGGATAGCCCTCGTAGCTCCGTAGAATCTCAGCCGTTAATGGACCTCTACACCACATCCCAAAAGTGCTTGGTTGGGCTGATGGGACCTTCCATAATGCTCCTAGCACCAATTCTGGACAACTTGGGCCCAACCACATGGTGCATTATCCTGCTGGAGTATCCCATCATTGTGGGGGACATGAAGTCTATGGAGGGTTGCAAATGGTCACCAAGCGGTGAAACGGAGTGGGCAATGACTGATTTAGGCGGAGCAGTAGACCCAAACCATTCCATGAGAACATCCCAGTCTGCACAGTGCCTTGTTGACCGCTGGGGTCCATGGGGTCTGCGCCACCAACCCTACCAGACAATTGAGTAACAGTACCACCAGACCACAAAAAATGTTGCCAGTCCTCTAGCGTCCAGTTATCAACCTCACAAGCCCAGGTGAGGCACCATGGTGGGTGTTCTGCTCCCATGTCTCATGGCACTACACTGACATTCAGGATAACCCCCACTAGTGACCCCTGACTGGATAACCCCCAATCTATGGTCAGGGGTCACTAGTGAGGGGTTATCTGACTATAGATTCCCCCCTCCCCCCCACTAGTTACCCCTGCCTATATATTTTCCCCACTACTAGTGACCCCCTGACTGTCGATGAGGGGGGGGGGGGGCGTGTCTATAGTCAAGGGTCAATAGTAGAGGATATAGATAGATAACCAGGGACTATAGAGGACCCCCCCCTACCAGTAACCACTGACTATATATTTCTCCCACTACCAGCCCCTGACCATAGATAATCCCTACTACTAGTGACCCCTGAATAATATTATATATCCACCACTGGTGACCCCTGTCTATAGATGTGGGGGGGGGGGGGGGTTATCAAACCACTCCTGGCTCCCTGACTATATATAAACCCCACAAGTGATCCCTGACTATAGGTGACCCCTAAATATACATATATATCCACCATTAGTGACCTCTGACTATATATAACCTCCATCACTATTGGCCCATGGCTAACTATCCCCCCCACACACACACTAGTGACTGTAGATAGGGGCTAGCACTGTGTGGAGGGGGATATATATTGCCAGTGGCCAGTAGTTGTCTGATAACCCCCACTAGTGACCTTTAACTATAAATGGGGAGGTTATCTGACTACTTCTGACCTCTGTCTACATGTAAGCCCTGAATATACATATATATCCACCATTAGCGACCCCTGACTATATATAACCTCTATAAGTGGAGATTCCGTCCAGAACAAGTGGCGGCCAAGACTTCTGTTACTGCTCACCCCGCCGTTTATACAAGACCCAGACGTGTACTGCCTGAAATGACTTGGTCTGGAGGCCTAATCCACATTCCATGGGTGCAGTGATTGGCATAGGAAGGAGGCGTCGCTGCTGTGGCTGGCAAAGGGTGGAGGCATCGCTGCAGTGGCTGGCACGGGGGAGGCATCGCTGCAGTGGCTGGCACAGGGGGGGAGGCACCGGGGCAGTGGCTGGCACAGGGGGGGAGGCGCCGCGGCAGTGACTGGCACAGGGTGGAGGCGTCGCTGCTGTGGCTGGCACAGGGGGGAGGCGTCGCTGCTGTGGCTGGCACAGGGGGGAGGCGTCGCTGCTGTGGCTGGCACAGGGGGGAGGCGTCGCTGCTGTGGCTGGCACAGGGGGGAGGCGTCGCTGCTGTGGCTGGCACGGGGGAGGCATCGCTGCAGTGGCTGGCACAGGGGGGAGGCTCCGGGGCAATGGCTGGCACAGGGGGGAGGCGCCGGGGCAGTGACTGGCACAGGGGGGAGGCGCCGGGGCAGTGACTGGCACAGGAGGGAGGCGTTGCTGCAGTGACTGGCACAAGGAGAAGGCGTCGCTTCAGTGACTTGTACAGGGGGGAGGCGTCGCTTCAGTGACTGGCACAGGGGGCAGGCGTCGCTGCAATAGCTGGTACAGGGTAGAGGCATAGGTACAGTGACTGGCACAGGATGGAGTCTTGGGCGCAATGATTGGCACAGGGTGGTAGTTTCGGTATAGGACAGACAGTTGAGATTCGCTGCTGCATTCAGGATGGATTGGACATTTTAGTGAGAAAATCGGTCAGTAGAGTTTTTATTGCCTGCTTTATATTTGCTCAGCTGCTGGGTCATCTGTTGGTCACAGCCAGTCACCTGGCACAGAAGGAAGGCCTGGCCGATGGATACCGGATGGGTGAGTGTATATATTTATATAGTCATATCTCTAACCAAACTTATGGGAGATAATCAGAAAATACCAGGTATGCGCTTCCTTTATATATAGTGAGGATGAATAAATGAAACAAACTCGCATGAAGTCCTCCAGCACATCAGAGACTCCTCCAACCACAAACCAATCCTAGGGGATCACCATCCACATCATAGACTCCCCTAACCAGCAACCAATCCTAGGGGATCACCATCCACATCAGAGACTTCGCCAACCACTAACCAATCCTAGGGGATCACCATCCACATCAGAGACTCCTCCCCCCCCCCCCCCCCCGCAACCAGCAACCAATCCTAGGGGATCGCCATCCACATCAGAGACACCCCTAACCAGCAACCAATCCTAGGGGATCACCATCCACATCAGAGACTCCACCCAACCGACAACCAATCCTAGAGGATCACCATCCACATCAGAGACTCCCCCCCCCCCCCCCCTCCCTAACCAGCAACCAATCCTAGGGGATCGCCATCCACATCAGAGACACCCCTAACCAGCAACCAATCCTAGGGGATCACCATCCACATCAGAGACACGCCTAACCAGCAACCAATCCTAGGGGATCACCATCCACATCAGAGACCCCTCCAACCACAAACCAATCCTAGGGGATCACCATCCACATCAGAGACTCCTCCAACCACAAACCAATCCTAGGGGATCACCATCCACATTAGAGACTCCCCTAACCAGCAACCAATCCTAGGGGATCACCATCCACATCAAAGACACGCCTAACCAGCATCCAATCCTAGGGGATCACTATCCACATCAGAGACTCCTTCAACCACAAACCAATCCTAGGGGATCACCATCCACATCAGAGAAACCCCTAACCAGCAACCAATCCTAGGGGATCACCATCCACATCAGAGACACGCCTAACCAGCAACTAATCCTAGGGGATCACCATCCACATCAGAGACTACTCCAACCACAAACCAATCCTAGGGGATCACCATCCACATCAGAGACACCACTAACCAGCAACCAATCCTAGGGGATCACCATCCACATCAATCAGACTCCTCCAACCACAAACCAATCCTAGGGGATCATCATCCACATCAGAGACTCCCCCCCAACCGGCAACCAATCCTAGAAGATCACGATCCACATCAGAGACTCCCCCCAACCAGCAACCAATCCTAGGGGATCACCATCCACATCAGAGACTCCCCAAACCAGCAACCAATCCTAGGGGATCACCATCCACATCAAAGACACGCCTAACCAGCAACCAATCCTAGGGGATCACCATCCACATCAGAGACTCCTTCAAACACAAACCAATCCTAGGGGATCACCATCCACATCAGAGAAACCCCTAACCAGCAACCAATCCTATGGGATCATCATCCACATCAGAGACTCCCCCAACCACAAACCAATCCTAGGGGATCATCATCCACATCAGGGATTCCCCTAACCAGCAACCAATCCTAGGGGATCACCATCCACATCAGAGACTCCCGCAACCACAAACCAATCATAGGGGATCATTATTCACATCAGAGACACCCCTAACCAGCTACCAATCCTAGGGGATCATCATTCACATCAGAGACTCCTCCAACCACAAACCAATCCTAGGGAATCATCATCCACATCAGAGACTACCCCCAACCACAAACCAATCCTAGGGAATCATCATCTACATCAGAGACTCCTCCAACCACAAACCAATCCTAGGGGATCATCAACCACATCAGAGACTCCCCCCAACCAGCAACCAATCCTAGGGGATCACTATCCACTTCAGAGACTCCCCCCAACCAGCAACCAATCCTAGGGGATCCCCATCCACATCAGGGACACCTCTAACCAGCAACCAATCCTAGGGGATCATCATCCACATCAGAGACTCCTCCTACCAGCAACCAATCCTAGGGGATCACCATCCACATCAGAGACTCCTCCAACCACAAACCAATCCTAGGGGATCACCATCCACATCACAGACTCCCCCCAACCAGCAACCAATCCTAGGGGATCATCATCCACATCAGGGACTCCCCTAACCAGCAACCAATCCTAGAGGATCATCATCCACATCAGAGACTCCTCCAATCAGCAACCAATCCTAGGGGATCACCATCCACATCAGAGACTCCCGCAACCACAAACCAAACCCAGGGAATCATCATCCACATCAGAAACACCCTCAACCAGCAACCAATCTAAGGGAATCATCATCTACATCAGAGACTCCTCCAGCCACAAACCAATCCTAGGGGATCATCATCCACATCACAGACTCCCCCCAACCAGCAACCAATCCTAGGGGATCATCATCCACATCAGGGACTCCCCTAACCAGCAACCAATCCTAGGGGATCCATCATCCACATCAGAGACTCCTCCAACCAGCAACCAATCCTAGGGGATCACCATCCACATCAGAGACTCCCGCAACCACAAACCAATCCTAGGGAATCATCATCCACATCAGAAACACCCCTAACCAGCAACCAAGCCTAGGGGATCATCATCCACATCAGAGACTCCTCCAACCACAAACCTATCCTAGGGGATCACGATCCACATCAGAGACACCCCTAACCAGCAACCAATCCCAGGGAATCATCATCAACATCAGAGACACCCCTAACCAGGAACCAATCCTAGGGAATCATCATCCACATCAGAGACTCCTCCAACCACAAACCTTTCCTAGGGAATCATCATCCACATCAGAGACTTCCCCAACCACAAACCAATCCTAGGGGATCACCATCCACATCAGAGACACCCCTAACCAGCAACCACTCCTAGGGAATCATCATCCACATCAGAGACTCTTCCAACCACAAACCAATCCTAGGGGATCACCATCCGCATCAGAGACACCCCTTACCAGCAATCAATCTTAGGGAATCATGATCCACATCAGAGACTCCCCCCACTAGCGAGCAATCCTAGGGAATCACCAGCCATCTCGGAGACTCGCCCCAAGCAGCAACCAATCCTAGGGGATCATTATCCACATCAGAGACTCCCCCAACCAGCAACCAATCTCAGGAAATCATCATCCACGTCAGAGACCCATTCCCCTTCCTTCCCCACCCAGCAACCAATCCTAGGAAATCATCATCCATATCAGAATCTCCCTCCACCCACCAGCAACCAATCCTAGGGGATAATCCTCCACATCAGAGACTCCCCCCCCCCCCCAACCGGCAACCAATCCTAGGGGATCATAGTCCACATCAGAGACTCCCCCAACCAGCAACCAATCCTGGGGGATCATCATCCACATCAGAGACTCCTCCAACCAGGAATCAATCCTGGGGGATCATCATCCACATCAGAGACTCCTCCATCCAGGAATCAATCCTGTGGGATCATAGTCCACATCAGAGACTCCCCCACCCAACAACCAATCGTAGGAAATCACCATCCATATCAGAATCTCCCTCCACCCACCAGCAACCAATCCTAGGGGATAATCCTCCACATCAGAGACTCTCCCCCCCCCCAACCGGCAACCAATCCTAGGGGATCATAGTCCTCATCAGAGACTCCCCCAACCAGCAACCAATCCTAGGGGATCATCATCCACATCAGAGACTCCTCCAACCAGGAATCAATCCTGGGGGATCATCATCCACCTTAGAGACTCCTCCAACCAGTAACCAATCCTAGATGAACATCATCCACGTCAGAGACTCCCATAACCAGCAACCAATCCTAGGAAATCACCAGCCACAACAGAGGCTTCCCCCACCAGCAACCTAGCCTAGGGCATCACCAGCCTCTTGCGATGTTAGGATTAAATTAGTATTTAATCTTTACTGATTGAGGACAACATAAAAAAATGCTCCGTGTGCACATGCAATTACACAAAACGAAAAAAAGAGACCCTTACAGCCTGAAGAAGTCTCTCTGGGGTCCAAAACACATTGCATACATCTCTTAGGTTTTCTTCCTGAAATACTAATTCAATCCTAACATTCGAGGAGTCTCTGATGTGGATGACGATTCCCTAGGATTGGTTGCTGGTTAGGGGGTGTCTCTGATGTGCATGATGATACCCTAGGATTGGTTTGTGGTTGGGGGAGTATCTGATATGGATGAGTCCGTAGGATTGGTTCCTGGTTGCGGGAGTCTCTGATGTGGATGATGATCCCCTTGGGTTGGTTTCTGGTTGGGGAAGTTTCTGATGTGGATGATGATCCCCTAGGATTGGTTTGCTGGTTTGCTCATAACACACAGATCAGATAGATTCCTCTCAGTGTATAGGCAGACAGGAGAGAGATTTATCTCAGACTGTATGTGATAATGTCACCCACAGAATGTGCACCTCACACACGCTGCTCATCACACAGATCAGATAGATTCCCCTCAGTGTATAGGCAGACAGGAGAGAGATTTATCTCAGACTGTATGTGATAATGTCACCCCACAGAATGTCCACCTCTCACACTCTCCTCATAACACACAGATCAGATAGATTCCCCTCAGTGTATAGACAGATAGGAGAGAGATTTATCTCAGACTGTATGTAAAAATGTCACCCCACAGAATGTCCACATCACGCACTCTCCTCATTTTTACCCTGAAAGGTAACGCCCCTTTTTATTCAAATTTCCTCCCCAGACTGAAGATTGCAGCCCCTTGTTATACTTAAAGGCATACTCCATCCCAGCAGTCCATGTCCACTTCCTTTTGTACTTTACAGTCTTCCAATACATACGACAGTCAGTTTTATTCCTGTCAGTATATACTCCTATTTCTAAATGCGTTTTGTTTTGCTGAGAAGATAACTGTCTCATATATTGCGGGGTGCAGACATGTTATTAGTTACATAACATAGGAATGGTCAGGCCAAATTTCAAGTTTCTGCAGTACAGATGTGTGTAAGTTACATTACATAGGGGGGTCACTTACTTGTATGCATAGGATTGAATAATCAAGTTGCAACCCTTTAAATTTCCAATATTTAGTACGCAAAGAATGGTCATGGCAAATTTCACATTCGTGCGGTAAAAATTTGTGTAATTATTTGTTGCATCAGGAAGTGAGAGAATTAGATTCCATACGTAAAATTTGGACGCTAATTCTTTTGCGCTTATAGTTCAATAATCGAGTTGGGACCCATTAGCTTTTCCTATTTTGGACATAATCTATGCTTGTGCCATATTCCATGTTTCTACGACATCGGGAAGTTGGAGAATTAGTGGCGAGTCAGTCAGTGAGTGAGGGCCTTTGTCATGGCCTTTGTCATTCCTATGATTTCCAGTGTTTCACCAGCCATGCTGCTCTCCACTGTTTAGTGGATATATTACATCCTGTAATTTCTCTCGGCTGAGATATACAGACCTCTATCTAGTACCAAGTATTTTTTTGTTGTTGTTGTTGTTTGGTCCTCTAGCCTACCAAAGCGTTCTCTTGTTCTTTCTCATATCCACAGTAGGGGTTGTGTAATAATGTCCATCTGCCCTCCCTTACTACTTATTTTTACTCTTTTTACAGTTATCAATGATGGCCAGCAGGGGGCACAGTCCGTCTATCACCTCCATGTGCACGTGATTGGTGGCCGGCAGATGGGCTGGCCTCCAGGGTAATAAGCGATGGCAACTGAATATGTGAACCAACATCTGCAATAAACTGAAAAGTGTGTGATCCAGCAGTACTATGTAACACCACAGATAACTCTCTCAGTATAGAAAATGTATGAGTTATCGCTGTTTTTTATCACATGCAGAAAGAAAGAAGAGCTTCTGCTCCCCCATCTCTGAGCCGGTGGGTGAAGACTGCTGCTATGCTGTCTCCATACACTATAAAGATAGCAGAGCAGGATCTCTTCTCTATCTCTGAGCTGGAGGATGCAGACTGCTGCTATGATGTCTTCATACACTGTATACATAGGTGAGCAGGATCTCTTCCCTATCTCTGAGCTGGTGGGTGTAGACTGCTGCTATGATGTGTGCATACACTGTACACATAGGAGAGCAGGATCTCTTCTCTATCTTTGAGCTGGTGGGTGTAGACTGCTACTATGATGTCTCCATACACTGTACACATAGAAGAGCGGGATCTATTCTCTATCTCTAAGCTGGCTGGTGTAGACTGCTGCTATGATGTCTCCGTACACTGTACACATAGAAGAGCGGGATCTCTTCTCTATCTCTGAGCTGGTGGGTGTAGACTGCTGCTATGATGTCTCCGTACACTGTACACATAGGAGAGCCGGATCTCTTCTCTATCTCTAAGCTGGAGGGTGCAGACTGCTGCTATGATGTCTCCGTACACTGTACACATAGGGGAGCGGGATCTCTTCTCTATCTCTAAGCTGGAGGGTGCAGACTGCTGCTATGATGTCTCCATACACTGTACACATAGGAGAGCAGGATCTCTTCTCTATCTCTGAGCCCGTGGGTGTAGACTACTGCTATGATGTCTCCATACACTGTAGACATAGGAGAGCAGGATCTCTTCCCTATCTCTGAGCTGGTGGGTGTAGACTGCTGCTATGATGTCTCCATACACTGTACACATAGGGGAGCAGGATCTCTTCTCTATCTCTGAGCTGGAGGGTGCAGACTGCTGCTATGATGTCTTCATACACTATACACATAGGAGAGCAGGATCTCTTCTCTCTCTCATAGCTAGTGGGTGAAGACTGCTGCTATGATGTCTCCATACACTGTACACATAGGAGAGCAGGATCTCTTCTCTATCTCTGAGCTGGTGGGTGTAGACTGCTGCTAATGATGTCTCTATACACTGTACACATAGGGGAGCAGGATCTCTCCTCTATCTCTGAGCTGGTGGGTGTAGACTGCTGCTATGATGTCTCCATACACTGTACACATAGGAGAGCAGGACTCTCTCTCTCTCTCTGTCTCTCTCGATGTCTCTCTCTCGATGTCTCTCTCTCTCGATGTCTCTCTCTCTCGATGTCTCTCTCTCTCGATGTCTCTCTCTCTCGATGTCTCTCTCTCTCGATGTCTCTCTGTCTCTCTCTCTCTCTCGATGTCTCTCTGTCTCTCTCTCTCTCTCGATGTCTCTCTGTCTCTCTCTCTCTCTCGATGTCTCTCTGTCTCTCTCTCTCTCTCGATGTCTCTCTCTCTCTCGATGTCTCTCTCTCTCGATGTCTCTCTCTCTCGATGTCTCTCTCTCTCGATGTCTCTCTCTCTCGATGTCTCTCTGTCTCTCTCTCTCTCTCGATGTCTCTCTCTCTCTCGATGTCTCTCTCTCTCTCTCGATGTCTCTCTCTCTCTCTCGATGTCTCTCTCTCTCGATGTCTCTCTGTCTCGATGTCTCTCTGTCTCGATGTCTCTCTCTCTCGATGTCTCTCTGTCTCTCGATGTCTCTCTCTCTATGTCTCTCTCTCGATGTCTCTCTCTCTCGATGTCTCTCTCTCTCGATGTCTCTCTCTCTCGATGTCTCTCTCTCTCGATGTCTCTCTCTCTCGATGTCTCTCTCTCTCGATGTCTCTCTCTCTCGATGTCTCTCTCTCTCGATGTCTCTCTGTCTCTCGATGTCTCTCTGTCTCTCGATGTCTCTCTGTCTCTCGATGTCTCTCTGTCTCTCGATGTCTCTCTGTCTCTCGATGTCTCTCTGTCTCTCGATGTCTCTCTGTCTCTCGATGTCTCTCTCTCTCTCGATGTCTCTCTCTCGATGTGTGTCTCTCTCTCTCTCTCGATGTCTCCATACACTGCACACATAGGAGAGCAGGATCTCTTCTCCATCTCTGAGCTGGTGGGTGAAGACTGCTGCTATGATGTCTCCATACACTGCACACATGGAGACATTCCCTATCTCTTTCAGGATCTCTTCCCTATCTTTGAGCTGGCTGGTGTAGACTGCTGCTATGATGTCTCCATACACCGTACACATGGGAGAGCAGGATCTCTTCTCTATCTCTGAGCTGGTGGGTGTAGACTGCTGCTATGATGTCTCCATACACCGTACACATGGGAGAGCAGGATCTCTTCTCTATCTCTGAGCTGGTGGGTGTAGACTGCTTCTATGATGTCTCCATACACCGTACACATGGGAGAGCAGGATCTCTTCTCTATCTCTGAGCTGGTGGGTGTAGACTGCTTCTATGATGTCTCCATACACCGTACACATGGGAGAGCAGGATCTCTTCTCTATCTCTGAGCTGGTGGGTGTAGACTGCTTCTATGATGTCTCCATACACCGTACACATGAGAGAGCAGGATCTCTTCTCTATCTCTGAGCTGGTGGGTGTAGACTGCTGCTATGATGTCTCCATACACTGTACACATGGCAGAGCAGGATCTCTTCTATCTCTGAGCTGGTGGGTGTAGACTGCTGCTATGATGTCTCCATACACTGTACACATGGGAGAGCAGGATCTCTTCTATCTCTGAGCTGGTGGGTGTAGACTGCTGCTATGATGTCTCCATACACCGTACACATGGGAGAGCAGGATCTCTTCTCTATCTCTGAGCTGGTGGGTGTAGACTGCTTCTATGATGTCTCCATACACCGTACACATGGGAGAGCAGGATCTCTTCTCTATCTCTGAGCTGGTGGGTGTAGACTGCTTCTATGATGTCTCCATACACCGTACACATGGGAGAGCAGGATCTCTTCCCTATCTCTGTGCTGGTGGTGTAGGAGAGCAGGATCTCTACTCCCATTTGTACAGTGTATGTAGACATCATACACATCAGGGCAAAAATTGATGATAAATACAGGATACCAGTCATGTGATGGTGAGATATAGTGTTATTCCTTCTGCGTGCACACACACTGCAGCTTATTTTGAAAAGTCACTAGAAAGTGCAGGTACACTTTAAAAGAGGATCCAGAGACCTTTCCTGTCATCTATGGATACCTGGGACTGTAACAAGGGGACATGGTCAAGATCTATAGTTAAAAAACAGTCTCTACACTGTCAGGTAGAGGTGGCAACACATCCCACCGCTGCCAGTAAATGTGAAAAACCAGGCTTCTGGAAGCATGTGACACGGATATGACCAGTAGGCACTGATCTTATTTCACTCCCTTACTCCTGCATTCGTTGACAGATGGAACATAAATCACACCCCAAATACCCGCTGCCACCGCCAGCTTATTCTATTGTAAGGCAGGTCAGATGTCTACATTCTGGTAACCTACTGCAGCACATGGGCACTCCCTGTCTTCCAGTAGGCAAGGGGTTGACGCTTTTTCAGGAACTATCAGTTCTTACAAGCTTAAAACGTTTATAAGTTCAGTCCTTATTTCTCTGAAGACAATCTAAAGAGGACATGAAATACACCAGAAATTGGTTACAAAATGAAAAAGAATGCAAGACCTTTCAGGAATGAGATTGGCCAAGATGTGGGCTGAGGAGATCGCTGCTGTGTCAGGTTTCTAAGAAAGGTTGTGGGCTGGCGTCACATAATTAGAATGTTCTAGCCACACCCCCATAACACTCCACACCATGTGATAGGGCCGGGCTGATTGCATACAGAACAACTGTGCTAAAGACACTAAAAGCCTTCTTTTTTAGGGCTTTTACCCACTAGTGGGGTTTTTTTTCAATGCGTTTTTTTTTCAAGTGTCAATGAGACTTTCTAATGTGAAAAACGCAATGCACAAAAAAACGCAAGTGAATAAAAGTCCTTAGGGAGTCAATATGAGTCCACAGATATTAAACATGATGGGGAAATATTAGGAACTGCAGCTGATGTCATGGCCAAAAGTCTTGAGACTGGTTTTCACAAAATTTTCTGCCTCAGTGTTTTGGATCTTTTAGATATTTCTACTGTTAGTAAAGTACAAATTTAAACGTTTCATAAAATGTAATAATAATCTTTATTTATATAGCGCCAACATATTCCGCAGTGCTTGCAAGACGGGGAACAGAAACAAAACCCTGATTCCATATAGTGATCAGCTGATGAAGGCAGTAGGGGTGTGGGGCTCCAACGAGCTTCCATACTACAGATAATGGGGGGATACAGAAGGTAAAGGGGCTGGAGATGGGCATAGTATGGCCGCATAGTGGCTGAATCGGTGTGACTGCAGGAGCAGTTTATGATGGCTAGCAGAGATTGCAGTCAGTAGGTCAGGGAGCATGTTATCAGGAGGCATACAGAGGGGTTTGTTTAGGGGATATGGTATGTCTCCCTGAAGAGGTGCATTTTTAGAGCACACCTAAAGTGTTGGGGATTACCCGGATAGTTTGGGGTAGCCCGTTCCAGAGGACTCGTGCTGCTCTGGAGAAGTGTTGGTGGCGAGAATGAGAGGTTCAAATTGAAGGGGCACTCAGTCTGATTTTGTTAACAGAGCAAAGGACGCGAGATAATATTCAAGCCTTCTGATGAGCAGGAGTAAGACCACAATGCTGGAGATGAGGTGGCATTGAGGCAGCGCTATCCTCCACATCCAGCTAACCATAAAAGACAGCTGAGCAGGTCCCCAATTGGGAGAAGATGACCCAGGCGCGAATACTACAAGTATCTTATTAACCTGAGCCTCAGTGCTGACAAAGAAGACATCAAGTCCTTCTTCAACCTTCACATGGAAGACTTTCGCATCACTTTCCTTCTGGACAGAGACGGTAAAAGGACAAGAGAAGGCTTCGCCATGTTCACGTCACCCAAAGCCTACAGAAGAGCGCTTGGCTTCCATAAAGAAATCTTCAAGGACCGCACTAGAAATATAGTACCCATCTCCAAAAGGGCCATGTTGAATCTAATCCGTATGATGTAAGTCCAAGTCTGTAGAGATCACCGAGACATCAGAAAGTCCCCACATCGACCGTCACGAGAATGGAAGTACTTAAAATGCAAACTTGCGCAAATATAAGTCTCTAAAGCTGCTGTCGAGAAATTCTTTACCGGGCAAACGGTCAAAGAAGACAACATTTCTCTGTTACTTGACAGTAACAGAGAAGCATAGGTAAGACATGTGGGCGAAAGAGAGGCCTCCAAAGCTGAGAGAGACAATAATCAAACCTATCCAGGGATCAAAATCTTCGTGACCTGCATTACTGAGGAGCAGATGAGGGCGTTGCAGAAGGTAAATCAGGTAGATAACGCTATTGTGTCTGTAGCAGGTGACACGTCTGATTCGTCATTACCCGCCCTGGTCACCGGTGGAGACCTGGGAGCGCTGGCCTCCAGCGAGGTAGGGGTGCACGCTGACTTGGAAAGTGTGCCGCCTTCAAATAAAGAATTGGAAGCCCCATCGGGATCGGACGCTGTACAAGCAATATCAGCCACTCAGAACAGTCCTCCACAGACATGTTCAAGTAATACAAACTGCGGAGATGAGACCCCGTCAATTCAGACCACTTCTACACAAGATGCAGATGGTAATAGGTAATGAGCAGCTGGAGTCCCCATCAGGATCGGACTTTGTACAGGCGTCAGCGTCAGAGAAGCCCTACACAGGACCGTCCAGTCAGTACGAATGGTGGGATGGAGACCACCTCAATTCAGCGTGTTCCTACACAGCAAGCAGATGGTGGCGAGGAACTCGCCCCTAAGGCTGATGAGACCAAGGGCAGTGAAGCAACATATCTGTCCGGAATTTGCCAACTTCTAAATAAGGGAGATGGAATAAATCCTCCACAGTGCCACCTATTGAAAGGCAGACTTTTTATACAAGCCTTGTTACAATGACCGGGAATTCAAAGCAAAGCCAGACTCCATATACATACAGCTGTTTCAGGGTTTTTGCCCTTCACCAGTGTACAGTAGGAGTCTGGATTTGCTAGTGAGAGGCCTGGGATGGGGGTCAGAAACGCTATCTTTCCTCCTTAGGGAGAGCAACTCTACTATAAACTAAGTGGGGAGACTCAAATGGCCACGCACGCTCCTCTGGGTAATATGCAAATAAGCGCTTCTGACCCCCATCCCAGGACTCTCACTACCAAATCCAGACTCCTACTGTACACTGATGAGGGGCAAAAACCCTGAAACACCTGTATGTACATGGAGTCTGGCTTTGCTTGTAATTCCCGGTCATTGTGTAAGCCGTGTAGCGGGGTGGGCTCCCCAGGATACAGCGAAGTCACGAACAAGGAAAACGTCTCCGACACCAGTTCAGGTGCAAACTGAATTTTACTAAAGCACTGTGGCCCATGTGACCACAAACAATGGGTAACCCAACAAAACGGACATACACTCAGCCAGATGGCGGAGGCCCTTGTGCTGTACAGCGCTGTACTCCCCAAAGGGCGCTACTATAATAAACTATGCTTTTACCTAACGGGCAGGCCTCATGAACTGGCCTCTTGTTACCTATTAACACCGCTACTTGAAGGGAGAGTGATCTGAGTACGGGCGGTGCGGCACACCAGCTTACAGACTGAACAACACTGACTCTATCCCCCCAGACCCAATACAATAAGGGACACGTATGAAGAACAGCGGCCATATAGCCAGGTGAATGGTCCCAGAAGGTTCTTACTGACGGCTGGATGTGGCCTGACGCGGTCCATAACCCTATCTGGTCTAACTACAGGCCAAAGCGCAGTCCCAAGTAACTTGGTGCCAAAATATGGTGTCTTGCGTGCCTGTAGACCGGTCTGCTGTATGATCAGCCAGAAAGCCTTGACGGATGAGGGGCCCCTCCAGAACAGCGTGCGGTACCACAGAGAGCCGTTCCTCACTTCCTCAGCGGCATCCAGTATTGTCCACACAATAGCCAGTCTCGCTCCGGTTGTTCAGCAACATCCCCGGCAGCAAGTCTTCTCCCATCCAGCGGGCATCTGGTCACAATCTGAATCCGCCCCAGCTCCGGTCCCTTCAGGATATGACCTCCTTCCCTCTTCCGCAGCTCCACTCAGATGGCTCCCTCGACAAACTGCACCTCACAATGTACGCACGCTTTTAATTTTTTCTCTTCCCGCGCGCACGCTGTAACCAGGCAACGGGTGCTCCAATCACAGGCTACCATGGTCCTGTCACCTCACAGCTTGACCAAAATCTTTACTGTAGAACAGCGACCTCTTGTGGACAAGTAATAAAACACAGTAGTGGACTATTTACAGTAACAAGAACAATGTACACATATTGGAGGCGGTCTCACCCTCTCACATGCCACCCCACTAGAGGTTGACGCCCCCGGCAACCTTCCCCAAACAAACTCGTCCTGCGCATAGCGCAGTGGAGGTACGCCAGAGTTGGACCTAGTCGTCCTACGCAGAGTCGTAGAGTCGAGGGAGTTGGGCGCAGTCACTGAACGATGCACTGCTGATTGTGTAGCTCCTTCCCTGGGTGTCGGATTTGTCTGAACTGGAACCTCCGCCAGGATAGGGACTGAGATGACCCAGCTTTCCTCTTCTAAGGGAGGTTCCCTAGTACTCATGGCGGGGGTAGACCCCTCCTTCTCAGCTGCGGCCTCTTCAAAGTTACAACGTCTTAACATATTACGGTGCAAACTCCGCGAGGGTCCCCCAGTTCCTACTGGCTCTACTTCATAAACTGGTATGTCAGGATCTACCCTTCGCTTCACCATATACGGAACCGCCTCCCACCGCCCATCCAACTTTCCAGATGGCCTCTTGGCCCTGACTAACACTCGGTCACCCGGAGTGAACTCATCTCTCTGCACTGGTCTTGAGTTTGGATGCACCACTTGCCTCAGGCGTTCTCCCACAACCTTGTGTACCGCTCTCAACCGACGGCGGTGTTCTTGTACCCATGCAGTAGTATTCCTCGGGGGTGGCCCCATCAGGTCGGGCATGTGGAGATCCTCAATCTCCTGGCCTGCTCTTTCGAACATCAGCATATGTGATACTGAAGTACTGCAGTATACAGTACAAGTGCAAAAGAAAGGTTGAATAAAGTCTTTTAAACAGTAAAAAAAATGAAATGAAATTATTTAAAAAAAAACAAAACATTTACCTTTTTTAATTTAAGCTAAAGAAAACCCCAAATCTCTGCTGCCCTGACAAAGGCTTTACAAGTGCCAAAATTGCAATTAATTTTTAATATCCCAAAAAGTTATTACTTTTGGAAACTTGCAGTTTTTTTAATATTAATAAAACTGCAGCTCATCCCGCAAAACGAGCGCCACACCGCGCAGGCGACAAAACGCTACGGGCCCAGAGTACAATGGAAAACGATTTGTGTATTTTTAAACATAGTCCTTCTATCAATGCGATGTCACCCTCATGCCACTTGTACTCCACTGTGAACGCTGCAAAAACTACCCCAGCCCCCACAAAAAAATAGAAGTTGCATTTTTTAAATTTTCTCCCCACTTAAAAATGTTTAAACATTTTTCTGTACATTAAATGGTACCATGAAAAATACAACTCAAAAACGGGCCCTCTACGGGGCACCCATGGGAGAGTGAAAAATGAATGGCTCTTGGGGGGATATGGAAACTCTGGTTTTGAAGGGGTTAATTAGTAAATCCCACTGAGATAGATAAGCAATGGTGTGACGAGCTGTGAGCTTGTGATTGGGGACCTGCTGCTGTGTACAGAACTGCTCACTAGGGGGCGTCACATATTTAGTTCCATCCATTGAGATGGCATCCTCGAACAGCACGGTCGTCTGCTGCAGCGGTTCGCGCTGTCACACCGCTGTTCTCCCGTTGGTCTAAGCCATTGAATCTGACCTCCATATCAGGGATTCAGTCATAAATCGGGATGGACAGAACTGCAGCCGCGGTACGAAGGCCCCCACATAACGTGCGTCTGGACGGCAGGGGGCGACCCAATTAGTCATTGATTAGCTGGGCATCCTGCAGGGAAATGCATTGCTCTGACCACGCTGGACAGCCATTACTGTATGGAATGACTGGTTTAACCACTTAGTGACCACCCATGTAACGTCCTGGGTGTCTAGGCTTTATTCTACAGGGCAGTGAAAATACGTTGGCTCTGTAGAATGAAGGGCCGGGGCGTGTGGCAGCTCCCTGCTACTGTCTACCGGAGGTAACCGACAGCTTGCAGTGGTCACCAGGGGCCGCGAGGCCGGGTCACGTGATCATTGGTATTTAACAGATAACAGCGGTTAAATAAAAGCTTCAAAAGTTAAAGTTTCATCTCCCCTCACCCCCAAAACGATGAGGGGAGATAAGGCTACTTACCTGAGTCCCAACGACGATGTTCCTCCACAGACCTTCCCCGGCTTCTGCTCATGTGCTCTTGTAATCCGTAATTTACAAGAAGCCCCGGGAACGCGCGCCTTCCTGCAGCTCCAGGAGCAGCTTGTTGAGCGCCTTCTGTGTGAGACCGCCGCACCACTTGTTTCGTCGCTCTCAGGCGACTTTGTGAAGCAATACATACAGAAATACAAACATACTACTTATATAGCAAACTTACTGTTACCTTCACCAGGCAGCTTCACTTCCGGGTTGGAGGAGCCGGTCGGGGGGGGAGTGGAGGGAGGGGTCTGTACAAGCTGACGTCTCAATGGAGCGCACATACAGCCAGCGTGCGCTCCACGGACCGACTTGTGCAGAGCCGGCCGGGAATGGACGGAGGGAGGAGTCTGTACGAGCAAGTATAGCCAACGTACGCTCCACGGCCCGACATGCGCAGAAGCGGCTGAGCGTGAGCGGAGGGAGGGGTCTGTACGGGCTGACGTCTCAATGGAGCGCACATACAGCCAGCGTGCGCTCCACGGACCGACTTGTGCAGAGCCGTCCGGGAATGGACGGAGGGAGGAGTCTGTACGAGCAAGTATAGCCAACGTACGCTCCACGGCCCGACATGCGCAGAAACGGCTGAGCGTGAGCGGAGGGAGGGGTCTGTACGGGCTGACATCTCAATGGAGCGCACATACAGCCAGCGTGCGCTCCACGGACCGACTTGTGCAGAGCCGGCCGGGAATGGATGGAGGGAGGAGTCTGTACGAGCAAGTATAGCCAACGTACGCTCCACGGCCCGACATGCGCAGAAGCGGCTGAGCGTGAGCGGAGGGAGGGGTCTGTACGAGCTGACGTCTCAATGGAGCGCACAAAAAGCCAACGTGCGCTCCACGGCCCGACATGCGCAGAAGCGGCTGAGCGTGAGAGGAGGGAGGGGTCTGTACGAGCCGACGTCTCTATGGAGCGCACATAAAAGTAACGTGCGCTCCACCGCCTGGCATGCGCCGACCACATGTGTTTTATAGTGACGTGACACACTGTGTTTTAATAAAACTACTGTTCCATTCCTCCTGTGTTGGCACATCCTCGTACGCTGGGCATTTTTTGTTCTACCCACATAGCGGTTCCCACAAAGGCATTACCCAATTGGGGTCACACGTAAGATGCTTACTTCTGTTCTACCTGTAAATATCCGGCACGTTGTGCTTTACTCTCATGTTTACCACCCATCATTGCTTTCTTCTTTTCCCCTTTTGGGGATGAAGGTGCCAATATGTTTTTTAATGTTTTACGTCGATGGATTCTCCGCAAGGCCTTTCCTTAGATAGGGATCATTCTTCAAGATGGACCCATTTTTCTTCAGTATTGTTTTAATCTGACTGTAATCAGAACTGGCTTTGGTGATACAACTCGTTTTTGTCTTGCAGCCCTCTCTGATTACACCCTCTGCATTTTTCTTTTGTTCTGTTGCCATTCGACCCTCCGCTATGCGGAATCCATAATGGGTTTGGGGTATCTCTCCTCACACAATCTTTTTTTCACTCCTTCTGCCTGGTGTTTGAAAGTACCTATTTTAGAGCCATTCCTCTTTACCCTCCTTGGTTGGCCATGGGGTATGTTGGTTTGCCAACTTTTCTGCTGGCAGCTTTGAAAGTCGAGGTAACGGTTAGTGTCCACAGGCTTAAAATCTGTTTCACTTACTATGTCGTCACTCTCTGATCCAATTTGTAAAGATGCTCAGTTGTCTTTACTACTCCTACCTGTGGACTTAAGATTATATTCATTGTTAAGGTGTTCAATATAGGACCACAAATCCCCCTCGTTTGCGTTCCATATAATTAGGATGTCGTCTGTATACCTCCTAAATAGGATAATCCTTTCATCTGAAAACCTTTCTCTTCCAAATACGCCCATCACCAGGTTGGCAAAACTCGGGGCCCGTTTTGTCCCCATTGCGGTCCCGAATATCTGCTTATAATACATTTGGTTGTAAGAAAAATAATTATTCTTCAAGATAAATAGATTTTATTGTAGAGGCAATTCTTTCTGTTGTATTGGCATCAAACATGTGGAATATTCCGATATAATGACTCTACGTCTAGTGTAACCATAGATATGGGTTATCCCATTTTACATTCTCCAAGATTTTTAGTAAGTGCCCAGTGTCTTTTACATAAGACAGCAATTCCACCACATACCTCTGAGGCTGCCAGTCTATATATTCAGACAATCTATTAGTGATCGAGTTCATACCCGCCACTATCAGTCGCCGGCGGATTAAAGATATTTTTGTGGATTTTTGGTATCTGGTAGAAATATGGACATTCCACCGCACCTCCACTTATATATTGTGCTTCCCGTTCCGAAACGCTATTTTTTCCATTTTTGGCCCCGTTGTGCATTAGGGCCACAATGGGTATGTCTCTGAACTCGGGACAAACCTGGGGATCCATTTTGGGGTGCAAATCCTCGTTTTCATGTTAACTTTAGAAAAAATATATGTTTTTAAAATGACATATTTGCAAAAATATGAAAGGTTATTTTTCTCTTTTAAATTGCATTAAATCCTACTTTAAAAAAACTAAAGTTTTTTCCAGTGTGCTTCCAGAATAAAGTAAACAGATGGAAATATGTATCTGATCAAAATTTTCTATATTATGTTTGCACGAATTTGAGATATTGCAGTTGAAACTGTGAAAAAAAAGTTTAATTTCAAAATTTTCCCAAATTTGGCACTTTTAATACATATACACAAATTCTATCGGTCTATTTTTACCATCTAAATGAAGAATGAAGTACAACATGTGGCGAAAAAACATTGGCAGAATCACTTGGATTTCTAATACATATATGGTGGTCTTGCCCGTTATTGCGCCCTTATTGGGCCCAGGTTGAGGTAACAATGCAGGAAGTAGTAGACAGCACATTTAGTCTTCTCCCAGAGCATGTGATACTGTCCAGACCGTCAGCTGACTAGAAGCCTTCTAAAGCCAGTTTAATTACACACCTTATCTCGGCAGCTAAAGCTCTAATTCTACTCCTGTGGCTCCAACCTATAGCAGCCACAGCTACTCAATGGGTGGCCAAAGTGAACGAAATCCGTAGATTCGAGGAGTTAACGAGCTGGTCAGATAGATCACATGAGAAATTTAGAAGTATCTGGGCCCTTGGTCGCGTTGTTCTCATATGTCTCTCAGCCATGTACAGGGCGATTCAAGATCAATGGCTCTTTCAGCTGCCCCTCACCCTTCCCCCATTCCACACCTCATTTACCCATTTCCCTATATAAGTTTAAAAAAAAACTTTGTAACATGTTCAGGATGTCTGTACAAGTTTGTATTTGCAATGCATCAAATGTTGGAATTACCTGTAATCTTGCCATCTTAATAAAAAAAGAATTTACAAAAAAAACAGAATCACTGAGATATGCAAAACCTTTCTGGAGTTATTCTATGCTACAGAGACATGTCAGATTTCCAAACTGTGGCTCCGTCACTAAGGCACAAACTGGCTTGGTCACTGAGGGGTTAAGGTCCTTTTAGACACAATTTTCGCTCAAAAAAAAAAATTGCTCCAAGCCGTCTTTTGAGCGATAATGGTTGTGTGCAGCTGCGCTGACATCCGGCAGTTTTCGTTAAGCCATCGTTCATCGTCTTTCAGCATGCTGACGATCAGCGATCAGTTATCAGGGATTCACAGCGGGATACAGCTGATACTATTGTTTCATCCCGCTCCCTGAAGACAGCCGGGATATGAGGAACAGAGCGCTCCAGCTGTGTTCTTCATATTCTACACGGAGTGCACAGCTATATACCAACTGAGTGCTCAGGAAACAGCCGGGGTATGAAGAACAGAGCGGTCCAGCTGTGTCCGTCATACTCTGCACGGAGTGCACAGCTATATACCAACTGAGTGCTCTGTGAACAGCCGGGGTATGAGGAACAGAGCGCTCCAGCTGTGTTCTTCATACTCTGCACGGAGTGCACAGCTATATACCAACTGAGTGCTCAGGAAACAGCCGGGGTATGAGGAACAGAGCGGTCCAGCTGTGTTCTTCATACTCTGCAGGGAGTGCACAGCTATATACCAACTGAGTGCTCAGGGAACAGCTGGGGTATGAGGAACAGAGCGGTCCAGCTGTGTTAGTCATACTCTGCACGGAGTGCACAGCTATATACCAACTGCGTGCTCTGTGAACAGCCGGGGTATGAGGAACAGAGCGCTCCAGCTGTGTTCTTCATACTCTGCACGGAGTGCACAGCTATATACCAACTGAGTGCTCAGGGAACAGCCGGGGTATGAGGAACAGAGCGGTCCAGCTGTGTTCTTCATACTCTGCAGGGAGTGCACAGCTATATACCAACTGAGTGCTCAGGGAACAGCCGGGGTATGAGGAACAGAGCGGTCCAGCTGTGTTAGTCATACTCTGCACGGAGTGCACAGCTATATACCAACTGCGTGCTCTGTGAACAGCCGGGGTATGAGGAACAGAGCGCTCCAGCTGTGTTCTTCATACTCTGCACGGAGTGCACAGCTATATACCAACTGAGTGCTCTGTGAACAGCCGGGGTATGAGGAACAGAGCGGTCCAGCTGTGTCCGTCATACTCTGCATGGAGTGCACAGCTATATACCAACTGAGTGCTCTGTGAACAGCCGGGGTATGAGGAACAGAGCGGTCCAGCTGTGTCCGTCATACTCTGCACGGAGTGCACAGCTATATACCAACTGAGTGCTCAGGGAACAGCCGGGGTATGAGGAACAGAGCGCTCCAGCTGTGTTCGTCATACTCTGCACGGAGTGCACAGCTATATACCAACTGAGTGCTCTGTGAACAGCCGGGGTATGAGGAACAGAGCGCTCCAGCTGTGTCCGTCATACTCTGCACGGAGTGCACAGCTATATACCAACTGAGTGCTCTGTGAACAGCCGGGGTATGAGGAACAGAGCGCTCCAGCTGTGTCCGTCATACTCTGCACGGAGTGCACAGCTATATACCAACTGAGTGCTCAGGGAACAGCCGGGGTATGAGGAACAGAGCGCTCCAGCTGTGTTCGTCATACTCTGCACGGAGTGCACAGCTATATACCAACTGAGTGCTCAGGGAACAGCCGGGGTATGAGGAACAGAGCGGTCCAGCTGTGTTCGTCATACTCTGCAGGGAGTGCACAGCTATATACCAACTGAGTGCTCAGGGAACAGCCGGGGTATGAGGAACAGAGCGGTCCAGCTGTGTTCGTCATACTCTGCACGGAGTGCACAGCTATATACCAACTGAGTGCTCTGTGAACAGCCGGGGTATGAGGAACAGAGCGCTCCAGCTGTGTCCGTCATACTCTGCACGGAGTGCACAGCTATATACCAACTGAGTGCTCAGGGAACAGCCGGGGTATGAGGAACAGAGCGCTCCAGCTGTGTTCGTCATACTCTGCACGGAGTGCACAGCTATATACCAACTGAGTGCTCTGTGAACAGCTGGGGTATGAGGAACAGAGCGGTCCAGCTGTGTTCGTCATACTCTGCAGGGAGTGCACAGCTATATACCAACTGAGTGCTCAGGGAACAGCCGGGGTATGAGGAACAGAGCGGTCCAGCTGTGTTCGTCATACTCTGCACGGAGTGCACAGCTATATACCAACTGAGTGCTCTGTGAACAGCCGGGGTATGAGGAACAGAGCGCTCCAGCTGTGTTCTCCATACCCCGTTAGGAGCGCTCGACTGTATTACAGCCGGGCAATCCGAGCAGAGAACAGCTGGATGCTGAAGACAAGCGGTCCTGCTTGTCTTCTGCATCCCCCGCTCGGAGCGCAAGGTGATCGCTCATCGTTTGACCAATCACCATGCGCTGTTAAAAAGCTCACAACTGTTATCGCTCAGATTTTTTGAGCGATAATCGTTGTGTCTAAACCAGCCTTTAGTCTTACAAATTGCTCTCCAGATTGATGTTAGAGGGAAAGTTACTAAAGAAAGAACAGGATATAAAAGGAGAGTCCCAGTTCAGACCTGGAATGGATGGAACCCTAATGACTTGTTTGAGGGTTGGCTCTCAGCCTTTGGGGGGTTTAGACTTTAGTGGGCCTGGCGTTGCTTATCCTGGCATCATGCACTCCCCTGCCCTACTACCCCTACCCAGGCGTACTATTACTGGTACAGTAGAAGCCACGGTGGAAAGGAAAACCGCGGCTCATGTCATGGCCTTATGGAAATAGAGATCCCTAGACCAAAATGATGATGCTCTGTAGATGTATTGAGCATCATAGGGGAAAATGTGGGAGCTGGGATTTGGATGAGAAAGAGTTAATACAAGTAAGATGGTGGGTGCCATAAAATAGAGGATGGAGGTGTACCTATTTAAGAGCGAGGAAATGAGACAGCAGCTTGTATGAAGACGTTTCCTACTCCTACATAGCAATGTGTACGTCCCCTGCGCTCCCAGTACACAATACGAGATTACTCTTCTGAAACGATATCGATATGTATTAAAGAAGCTATAATTCCTGAAGAATCTCCCACTACAAAGGCAACAGATCAGTTTATGGTTGGATGATGTCACAGTAGATGCAGTGAGGTCACACATCAGATCAGTCTGTGGTTGCGTGATGTAACGGGGGGTGCAGTGAGGTCACACAGGCAAGGCAATAGGTGACTGGTTGGATAGTGTCACAGGGATTCAGTGAAGTCATGCAGCAGGTCAGTCTGATTAAATTATGTCACTGAGGACACAGTGAGGTCCCACAACTGGTCACACTGTGGTTGGATGATGTCACAGTGGATGCAGTGAGGTCACACAGAAGGTCATTCTGTGGTTTGATAATGTCACGGGGGAGACAGTGAAGTCACATTGCAGGTTATTCTGTGGTTGGACGCAGTGAGGTCACATAGTAGGTCAGTCGGTGGTTGGATGATGTCACGGGGGACGCAGTGAGGTCACATAGTAGGTCAGTCTGTGGTTGGATGATGCAAATATTGGAGATGGAACAATACATCTGCAGCGCCACCTATTGGATGGCAGCATTCCTTCAAATAAATGCTTGACCCTTTATAGAGGTCCGTAGAGCCATGATACAGTGAGGTCATACAGTCTCTGCTGTAGGTCATTCTGTAGTTGGATGATGTCACAGGGGATGAAGTAAGCTTACGTATCAGGTCAGTCGCTGGGCGGATGTATATATAGCAGTATATACTCTGTAGTTCTGCATGCAGTGGGGAGTTGGACCTACAGAAACGACTGAGAGAAAAGAATTATGAGCAGATTGTTTCTAAGTGACTTGAAACTCATTCCAGACAGGAAGCAGGAATGCAATTAGCGCTGCCCGTACTGCAGGAGCCACATCCCATTCCTGGAGCGGAGGATGGGCACAGCAGTAAAAGTTCTACTCTGTTTAAAACTTCTCCTTAGCATTTCTTGCCTAACTTTTCCCCGGAGATCTCTATGTGTCACCTAGTGAGCTCCCTGTGGTCTGATGTAGAGGGTCACAGAGAACCACTGGCATGACTGATAATCCTGCCCATCTTCCTGCCAATGAATCTCATCAGTTTGCAGAACGCACAGATGAGGATGCGCTCTAAGCTACAAAATACACAGTTGCATGACCAACAACAGAATACTTTGCCTTGGGGTCATATTTGACTCTGATCTCTCTTTTGCCCCCTACATCCAATCTCTGGCCCGAACATGTCAGCTGCACCTCAAGAACATCGCAAGAATCCGCTCTTTTCTCACTGTGGACACCTTAAAAACGCTTATTGTCGCCCTCATCCACTCCCGGCTCGATTATTGCAACTCGTTGCTGATCGTCCTCCCCTGCACCAGACTCTACCCTCTCCAGTCCATCCTGAATGCGGCAGCCAGGCTCATCTTCCTGTCCAGCCGCTACTCGGATGCCTCTGCCCTGTGCCGGTCACTGCACTGGCTGCCCGTTAAATACAGAATTCAATTCAAACTCGCTACCTTCATCCACAAAGCCCTCCACAGTGCAGCGCCACCCTATATCGCCTCCCTCATCTCAATCCATCAACCAGCCCGGGCTCTCCGCTCTGCTAATGAAACCAGACTGAGCGCCCCTTTAATTCGAACTTCTCATTTCTGCCTCCAAGACTTCTCCAGAGCAGCACCGATCCTCTGGAACGCACTACCAAAGGCTACCCGAGCAATCCAGGACTCGCAGAACTTCAGGCGTGCTCTAAAAACGCACCTCTTCAGGGAGGCATACCGCATTCCCTAAACAAACCTCTCTGTACTCCGCCTGATAACATGCTCCCTGACCTACTGACTGCAATCCCTGCTAGCCATCATAAACCGCTCCTGCAGTCACACCGTTTCTGCCGTCACACGGCTAAATGTCTGACCATTGTCTATGAGTATAGCATCGCTCACTCTCCACCTCGCCATACCGTGCGCATCTCCAGCCCCTTTACCCTCTGTATCACCCCATTACTTGTAGTATGTAAGCTCTGTGGAGCAGGACCCGCACCCCTATTGTTTCCATCAGCTGATTACTATATGTAACCGTGGTTCTGTAATGTTTGTATTTTGTCTTTCTGTATTCCTCCCTGTCTATGTAAGCGCTGCGGAATATGTTGGCGCTATACAAATAAAGATTATTATTACTTTATGCCCATCCGTATCACATCTTGTATCAAAGCTAGAGGTAACCCAACAGGGTATTGGAGCTTGCATGCCCACCCTAATCACATGTTGTATCCAAGAAAGATGGCCCAACAGTGTTCTAGAACATCCA
Source organism: Eleutherodactylus coqui (assembly GCF_035609145.1). Lineage (NCBI taxonomy): Eukaryota > Metazoa > Chordata > Amphibia > Anura > Eleutherodactylidae > Eleutherodactylus > Eleutherodactylus coqui. The sequence goes on from NC_089841.1 coordinate 416,148, forward strand.
TGCCCACCCATATCACTAGAGACACCATGCTTGCCCGTATAATATCATATTTCCAAGCTAGAGGCGGCAAAATAGGATACTATAGCATCCATACCGGACTGTTACCCATTTTCTATCAAACTTACATGCGGGCCAGTAGGGTACTAGAGCCACCATGCCCACATATCACATCTTGTTTTCAAGCTAGACACGTCCCAACAGGGTACTAGAGCCTCCTTGCCTACCTGTATCACATCTTGTATCCAAGCTAGAGGCAGCCCAACAGGTTACTAGATCCTTCATGTCTTCCCATATAATTGAGTCGCCATGTCCCTCTTAACACATCTTGTATCAAAGCTATTGGCTGCCCAATACGGTACTAGAGCCTCCATATGCCCGCCCATACCACATCTTGTTTCCATACTGGAGATGGCCTATCAGGGTACTAGAACCACCATACCCACCTTAATCACACCATTTATTCATGCTATAGGCAGTTCAACAGAGTACTAGAGCCTCCACGCCCACCTGTTTCACATATGGTATCCAAGCTAGAGGTGGCCCTAAAGGGTACCTAGCATCCATGCCCGCCTGTATCACATCTTGCATCCAAGTTTTAGGCAGCTATACAGGGTACTAGAGCCTCCATGCCCACTCGTATCACATCTTGTATTCACATCTTGTATTCAACCGGGAGGTAGACCAACCGGGTATTAGAGCCTCTATACCTGCATGTATCACATCTTGTATCCAAGCTATAGGCGACCCAAGAGGGCACTAGAGCCTTCAATCCTTCCATATCACATCCTATATTCAAGCTAGAGGTGGCGCAACAGGGTAATAGATACTTCATGTCACCCGTATCACATCTTTTATCTAAGCTAGAGGCAACCCAACAGGACACTAGAGCTTCAATGCCCACCCACATCACATCTTTTATCAAAACTATGGACAGTCCGACAGGGTACTAGAGCCTTCATGCCTTCTGTATCACATCTTGTATGTAACCCAGAGGCTGCTAAACAGGGTACTAGAACCACCATTCCTGCCTGCATCACACCTTTTCTTCCAGCTATAGGCAGTTCAACAGAGTACTTGAGCCTTAGCGTCAACCTGCTTCACCTCTTTTGTCCAAGCTAGAGGCGGCCCAACATGTTACTAGGGCCTTCATGCCCACCTGTATCACATCTTGTATCAAGCTTTAGGTGGCCCTAAATGGTACCTAGCATCCATGCCTGCCTGTATCACATCTTGCATCCACGTTGTAGGCAGCTATACAGGATACTAGAGCTTCCATGCCCACTCATATCACATCCTGTATTCAACCTAGAGGCAGGCCAACAGGGTATTAGAGCCTCTATACCTGCATGTATCACATCTTGTATCCAAGCTACAGGTGACCCAAGAGGGTACTAGAGCCTTCAATCCTTCCATATCACATTCTATATTCAAGCTAGAGGCAACCCAACAGGGTAATAGAGCCTCCATATCACATCTTTTATCCAAGCTATAAGCAGCCCAACCAAGGTATTAGAGCCTCTATGCCTGTCTGAATCACATCTAGTATCCAAGCTAGAGGCGACCCAACAGGATACTAGAGTCTCCATGCCCCCGTATCACATCTTGTATCCAAGCTAGAGGCAACCCAACAGGGTCTAGAAACACCATGCCAGTTGTATCACACCTTTTATCCAATGTATAGGTGGCCCAATAGGGTGTAAGAGCCTCCATGCCCACCCGGATAACATTTTGTAAACAAGCTAGAGATGGCCCAACAGGGTGCTAGAGCCTCTATGTCCGCCTCTATCACATCCAGTATCCAAGCTAGATGTGACCCAATAGGGTATTAGAGTCTTCATGTCCCTCGTATCAAATCTTGTATCCAAGCTAGAGGCAGAACAACAGGGTACTAAAGCCTTCATGCCTGCCTCTATCACATCTTGTATCCACGCTATAGACAGCCCAACAGGGTATTAGAGCCTCCACGCCTGTCAGAATCACAATTTTATCCAACCTAAAGGCAGCCCTAAATGCCTGTGCAAATCACATCTTATATCCAAGCTAGAGGTGGTACAACAGGGTACTAGAGCCTCAATGCTCACTCATTTCACATCTTGTATCCAACCTAGAGGTAGTACAACAGGGTACTAGAGACTCCATACCCGCCCGTATCACATCTTGTATCCCAGCTAGATGGAGTACAACAGGGTACTAGAGCCTCAATGCTCACTCATTTCACATCTTGTATCCAAGCTAGAGGTAGTACAACAGGGTACTAGAGCCTCAATGCTCACTCATTTCACATCTTGTATCCAACCTAGAGGTAGTACAACAGGGTACTAGAGACTCCATACCCGCCCGTATCACATCTTGTATCCCAGCTAGATGGAGTACAACAGGGTACTAGAGCCTCAATGCTCACTCATTTCACATCTTGTATCCAACCTAGAGGTAGTACAACAGGGTACTAGAGACTCCATACCCGCCCGTATCACATCTTGTATCCCAGCTAGATGGAGTACAACAGGGTACTAGAGCCTCAATGCTCACTCATTTCACATCTTGTATCCAACCTAGAGGTAGTACAACAGGGTACTAGAGACTCCATACCCGCCCGTATCACATCTTGTATCCAAGCTAGAGGTAGTACAACAGGGTACTAGAGCCTCAATGCTCACTCATTTCACATCTTGTATCCAACCTAGAGGTGGTACAACAGGGTACTAGAGACTCCATACCCGCCCGTATCACATCTTGTATCCCAGCTAGATGGAGTACAACAGGGTACTAGAGCCTCCATGCCCAATTGTATAACATCTTGTATCCAAACTGGAGGCAGTACAAGAGGGTAATAGGTCTTTCATGCCTGACTACTGTACTCTTTCTGTACTCTTGTTACTGACAATGAGTATATATATTATACATAACACACTCCTTCTAGGAGAGGGATGTTACTTACAAAGACAGGGGGAATGCAGAAGGACAAAAGTACAAAAATTACAGAACCACGGTTACAATCGTAATCAGCTGATGGAAACAATAGGGAAGGGTCCTGCTCCAACCAGCTTATATACTACAAGTAATAGGGGGATACAGAAGGTAAATGGGCTGGAGATGTGCACAGTATGGTGGGGTGGAGAGTGAGGGATGCTATATACAAACAATGGACAGATGTTCAGCCGTGTGATGGCAGAATTGGTATGACTGCAGGGAGTGGTTGATGGCTGCTAGCAGGGATTGCAGTCACTAGAACAAGGAGAACGTTATCAGGGCAGTTCAGAGGGCTATGGTTTAGGAGATATGGTACGCCGCCCTGAAGAGGAGCGTTTTTAGAGCACGCTTAAAGTTTTGTGTGTCATGGATTGCTCAAATAGTTATGGGTAGCGTGTTCCAGAGGACTGGTGCTGCTCTGGAGACGTTTTGGAGGCAGGAATGACAGGTTCTAATTAAAGGAGCACTCAGTCTGGTTTCATTAGCAGTGCGGAGGACGCGGGCTAGGTGATGGATTGAGATGAGGGATACAATGTAAGGCAGAGCGGTGATGTGGATGAAAAATACAATGTAATTCGGCGTGGTGCTGTGGATTAGGGATGCAATGTAAAGCAGTGCTGTGGATGAGGAATACAATGTAGGGTAGCACGGTGCCGTGGATAAGGGATACAATGTAGGGCGGTGCGGTGGATGAGGAATACAATGTAGGGTAGCACGGTGCCGTGGATAAGGGATACAATGTAGGGCAGTGCGGTGCTGTGGATTAAGAATACAATGTAGGGCGGCGCAGTGCTGTGGATGAGGGATACAATGTAGGGCGGCGCGGTGCTGTGGATGAGGGATACAATGTAGGGCGGCGCGGTGCTGTGGATGAGGGATATAATGTAGGGCAGTGCTGTGGATGAGGAATATAATGTACGGCGGTGCTGTGCATGAAAGATACAATGTAGGGCGGTGCTGTGGATGAGGGATACAATGTAGAGCAGTGCAGTGCTGTAGATGAGAGATAAAATGTAAGGTGGCGCGGTGCTGTGGATGAGGGATACAATGTAAGGCAGTGCTGTGGATGAGGAATACAAGGTAGGGCGGCGCAGTGCTGTGGATGAGGGATACAATGTAGGGGGTCGCGGTATTGTAGATGGGGGATACAATGTAGAGCGTAGCAGTGCTGTGGATGACAATACAATGTAGAGCGGCGCAGTGCTGTGGATGAGGGATACAATGTAGAGCAGTGTGGTGCTGTGGATGAGGGATATAATGTAGGGTGGTGTTGTGGATGAGGGATACAATGTAGGGCGGTGTTGTGGATGAAGGATACAATGTAGGGCGGTGTTGTGGATGAAGGATACAATATAAGGTTGTGCTGTGGATGAGGGATAGAATTTAGGGCAGCACGGTGCTGTGGATGAGGCATACAATGTAGGGCAGCATGGTGCTGTGGATGAAGGATACAATGTAGGGCGGTGCTGTTCTGTGGATGAGTGATACAATGTGGGGCAGTGCTGTGGATGAGGGATATAATATAGGGTTGTGCTGTGGATGAGGAATACAATGTAAAACGGTGTTGTAGATGAGAGATACAATGTAGAGTGGCGCGATGCTGTGGAAGAGCGACACAATGTAGGGCGGCGTGGTTCTGTGGATGAGTGATACAATGTAGGGTGTTGCTGTGGATGAGGGATACAATGTAGGGCCTTGCTGTGGATGAAGGATACAATGTAGGACAGCGCTGTGCTGTGGATGAGGGATACAATGTACGACAGCGTGGTGTTGTGGATGAAGGATACAATTTAGGGTGAAGCGGTGCTGTGGATGAGAGATACAATGTAAAGCGGTGCTGTGGATGAGGAATACAATGTAGGTTGGCACTGTGGATGAGGGATACAATGTAGGGGGGTGCTGTGGATGAGGGATACAATGTAGGCCAACGCGTTGCTGTGGATGAGGTATACAAAGTAGGGAAGCGCAGTGCTGTGGGTGAGGTATACAATGTAGGGCAGCGCAGTGCTGTGGATGAGGAATACCATGTAGGGCGGTGCTTTGGATAAGGGATACAATGTAGGGCAGTGCTGTGGATGAGAGATACAATGTGGGCCAACGCGGTGCTGTGGACGAGGAATACAATGCAGGGCAGCGCGGTCCTGTGGATTAAGGATACAATGTAGGGCGGCGTGGTGCTGTGGATGAGGGATACAATGTAAAACGGTGCTGTGAATGGGGGATACAATGTAAAGTGGCGCAGTGCTGTGGATAAGGGATACAATGTAGGGCAGCGTGGTACTGTGGATGAGGGACGCAATGTAGGGCAGTGCTACAGTGCTGTGGATGAGGGATACAATGTGGGGCGGTGCTGTTGATGAGGGACACAATGTGGGGCAGTGCTGTGGATGAGGGATACAATGTAGGGAGGTGCGGGGCTGTGGATGAGGGATTCAAGTTAAAGCGGTGCTGTGGATGAGGGATATAATGTAGGGCAGTGCTGTGGATGAGGAATATAATGTACGGCGGTGCTGTGGATGAAAGATACAATGTAGGGCGTTGCTGAGGATGAGGGATAGAATGTAGGGCAGAGCAGTGCTGTAGACGAGAAATACAATGTAAGGTGGCGCGGTGCTGTGGATGAGGGATACAATGTAAGGCAGTGCTGTGAATGAGGGATACAAGGTAGGGCGGTGCTGTGGATGGGGGAAACAATGTAGGGCAGCGCAGTGCTGTGGATGAGGGATACAATGTAGGGGGTCGCGGTGTTGTAAATGGGGGATACAATGTAGAGCGTAGCAGTGCTGTGGATGACGATACAATGTAGAGCGGCGCAGTGCTGTGGATGAGGGATACAATGTAGGGCGGTGCTGTGGATGATGGATACAATGTAAGTGTCAGGACAGTGTCCGGGATATGGGGGTCCCTGATATATCCCGCAACCCCTGTCCCTGCCTACTTGCCCCCCTGGGCTAACCCCCAGGGCGACAACTGGGCGGCGGTCCCTACCCTCACTAGGGAAGCGGGACACGGGAAGACAAACAGACACTGAAGACAAACAACGGTAGAACGGTCAGACAATCCGGGTCGGCAACAGGAGGGTACGCAGTACAGGGGGGTCAGGCAAAAACGTAGTCAAGGTCCAAAAGCAGAGGTCAAGAAAGCCGGGGTCACAAACAGGAGTCAAAAGAATACGCGGGTGCAGCTGGAAGACCAAACTAACACTGGCAAGGCCTGAGAGGAAAACACACCTATTTAAATGCTGTCAGCGCTCCCGCCCCAGAAGCTGATTGGGGCGGGGAGCCTGACAGCAGCAGGGCTAATCAGGGCGGTGCTGGGGGCACGCCCCCAGTCTCACTGCACAGACAGTTACCAGGGAAGCCAGCCTGGTAGTCAAGCGACTAGAAGCACCAGCTGCCTCCCTAGCAACCCGGCGGCGACCAGTCTTACAGCGGCCCGGGGAGATCACAAGAACCGGGCTACCTCTGCGCCGTGCTCCTGTACCCCGGGTGGCCGGACCGGTGGTGCGGGCACGGCGGCCCCGAGAGTTGCCGGTTCTGACAGTAAGGTTGTGCTGTGGATGAGGGATAGAATTTAGGGCAGCATGGTGCTGTGGATGAGGGATACAATGTAGGGAAGCATGGTGCTGTGGATGAAGGATACAATGTAGGGTGGTGCTGTTCTGTGGATGAGTGATACAATATGGGGCAGTGTTGTGGATGAGGGATACAATTTAAAACGGTGTTGTAGATGAGAGATACAATGTAGAGTGGCGCGATGCTGTGGAAGAGCGACACAATGTAGGGCGGCGTGGTGCTGTGGATGAGGGATACAATGTAGGGGAGTGCAGTGGATGAGTGATACAATGTAGGGTGTTGCTGTGGATGAGGGATACAATGTAGGGCCTTGCTGTGGATGAAGGATACAATGTAGGACAGCGCGGTGCTGTGGATGAGGGATTCAATGTTGGGCAGTGCCGTGCTGTGGATGAGGGATACAATGTACGGCAGCGTGGTGTTGTTGGTGAAGGATACAATTTAGGGTGAAGCGGTGCTGTTGATGAGAGATAGAATGTAAAGCGGTGCTGTGGATGAGGAATACAGTGTAGGGTGGCACTGTGGATGAGGGATACAATTTAGGGGGTTGCTGTGGATGAGGGATACAATGTAGGCCAACGCGTTGCTGTGGATGAGGTATACAAAGTAGGGAAGCGCAGTGCTGTGGGTGAGGTATACAATGTAGGGCAGCGTAGTGCTGTGGATGAGGAACACCATGTAGGGCAGTGCTGTGGATAAGGGATACAATGTAGGGCGGTGCGGTGGATGAGAGATACAATGTGGGCCAACGCGGTGCTGTGGATGAGGAATACAATGTAGGGCAGCGCAGTGCTGTGGACGAGGAATACAATGCAGGGCAGCGCGGTCCTGTGGATTAAGGATACAATGTAGGGCGGCGTGGTGCTGTGGGTGAGGGATACAATGTAAAGCGGTGCTGTGGATGGGGGATACAATGTAGAGTGGCTCAGTGCTGTGGATGAGGGATACAGTGTAGAGTAGTGCAGTGCTGTGGATAAGAGATACAATGTAGGGCAGCGTGGTACTGTGAATGAGGGACGCAATGTAGGGCAGTGCTGTGGATGAGGGATACAATGTGGGGCGGTGCTGTGGGTGAGGAATACAATATGGGGCAGTGCTGTGGATGAGAAATACAATGTAGGGTGGCACAGTGGATGAGGGATACAATGTAGGGGGGTGTTGTGGATGAGGGATTCAATGTAGGCCAACGCGTTGCTGTGGATAAGGTATACAATGTAGGGAAGCGCAGTGCTGTGGATGAGGGATACAATGTAGGGAAGCGCAGTGCTGTGGATGAGGAATACCATGTAGGGTGGTGCTGTGGATAAGGGATACAATGTAGGGCAGCACGGTGCTGTGGATGAGGAATACAATGTAGGGCGGCACAGTGCTGTGGATGAGGGATACAATGTAGGGCGGCGCGGTGCTATGGATGAGGAATACAATGTAGGGCGGCGCAGTGCTGTGGATGAGGGATACAATGTAGGGCGGGGCGGTGCTGTGAATGAGGGATACAATGTAGGGGGGTGCTGTGGATGAGGAATACAAGGTGGGCCAACGTGATGCTGTGGATGAGGAATACAATGTAGGGCAGCAAGGTGCTGTGGGCGAGGAATACAATGCAGGGCAGCGCGGTCCTGTGGATTAAGGATACAATGTAGGGCGGCGTGGTGCTGTGGATGAGGGATACAATGTTAAGCAGTGTTGTGGATGGGGGATACAATGTAGAGTGGCGCAGTGCTGTGGATAAGGGATACAATGTAGGACAGCGTGGTACTGCGGATGAAGGACGCAATGTAGGGCAGTGCTGTGGATGAGGGATACAATGTGGGGCGGTGCTGTTGATGAGGGATACAATGTGGGGCAGTGCTGTGGATGAGGGATACAATGTAGGGCGGCGCTGTAGATGAGGGAAACAATGTAGGGAGGTGCTGTGGATGACAGATACAATATAGGTCAGTGCTGTGAATGATGGATAGAATGTAGGGCGGCGCTGTGGATGAGGGATACAATGCAGGCAGGTGCTGTGGATGAGGGATACAATGTAGGTCTGCGCTGTGGATGAGGAAGACAATGTGCGGCAGTGCTGTGGATTAGTGATACAATGTAAGTAGGTGCTGTGGAAGAGGGATACAATGTAGGTCGGCGTGGTGCTGTGGATGAGGGATACAAGGTAGAGTGGTGCGGGGCTGTGGATGAGGGATTCAAGGTAAAGCGGTGCTGTGGATGAGGGATACAATGTTGGGCAGCGCGGTGCTGTGGATGAAGGATGCAATGTAAAACGCTGCTGTGGATGAGGGATACAATGTAGAGTGGTGTGATGCTGTGGATGAGGGATACAATGTATGGCGGTGCGGTGCTGTGGATGAGGGATACAATGTATGGCGGTGCGGTGCTGTGGATGAGGGATACAATGTAAAGTGGTGCTGTGGATAAGGGATACAATGTAGGGCAGCGTGGTACTGTGGATGAGGGACGCAATGTAGGGCAGTGTTGTCGGTGAGGAATACAATGTGGGGCGGTGCTGTTGATGAGGGATTCAATGTGGGGCAGTGCTATGGATGAAGGATACAATGTAGGGGGGTGCTGTGGATGAGGGATACAATGTAGGCCAACGCGTTGCTGTGGATGAGGTATACAATGTAGGAAAGCGCAGTGCTGTGGATGAGGGATACAATTTAGGGCAGCACAGTGCTGAATACCATGTAGGGTGGTGCTGTGGATAAGGGATACAATGTAGGGCGGTGCTGTGAATGAGGGATAAAATGTGGGGGGGTGCTGTGGATGAGGAAAACAATGTGGGCCAACGCTGTGCTGTGGATGGGGAATACAATGTAGGGCAGCGCAGTGCTGTGGACGAGGAATACAATGCAGGGCAGCGCGGTCCTGTGATTTAAGGATACAATGTGGGGCGGCATGGTGCTGTGGATGAGGGATACAATGTAAAGCGGTGCTGTGGATGCGGGATACAATTTAGAGTGGCACAGTGCTGTGGATAAGGGATACAATGTAGGGCAGCGTGGTACTGTGGATGAGTGATGCCATGTAGGGCGGTGCTGTGGATGAGGGATACAATGTGGGGCAGTGCTGTGGATGAGGGATACAATGTAGGGCGGCGCTGTAGATGAGGGATACAATGTTGGGCCTTGCTATGGATGAAGGATACAATGTAGGACAGCGCGGTGCTGTGAATGATGGATACAATGTATGGCGGCGCTGTGGATGAGGGATGCAATGTAGGCAGGTGCTGTGGATGAGGGATACAATGTAGGTCTGCACTGTGGATGAGGGATACAATGTGCGGCAGTGCTGTGGATGAGGGATACAATGTAGGGAGGTGCTGTGCTGTGGATTAAGGAATGCAATTTAGGGCAGCGCGGTGCTGTGGATGAAGGATAGCATGTAGGGTGGCGCAGTGCTGTGGATAAGGGATACAATGTAGGGCAGTGCTGTGGATGAAAGATACAATGTAGGGCGGCGCTGTGGATGAGGGATACAATGTAGGGAGGTGCTGTGGATGAGGGATACAAGGTAGGTCGGCGTGCAGCTGTGGATGAGGGATACAAGGTAGAGCGGTGCGGGGCAGTGGATGAGGGATTCAAGATAGAGCAGTGCTGTGGATGAGGGATACAATGTAGGGCAGCGTGGTGCTCTGGAAGAGGGATACAATGTAAAACGCTGCTGTGGATGAGGGATACAATGTAGAGTGGTGTGATGCTGTGGATGAGGGATAAAATGTAGGGTAGTGCAGTGCTGTAGATGAGGGATACAATGTAGGGCAGTGTTGTGGAAAAAGGGATATAATATAGGGCAGTGCTGTGGATGGGGGATACAATGTTGGGTGGCGCTCTGCTGTGGATGAGGGATACAATGTACGGCAGCGCGGTGCTGTGGGTGTAGTATACAATGTAGAGTGGCGTGGTGCTGTGGATGAGAGATACAATGTAGGGTGTCGCGGTGCTGTGGATGAGGGATACAATGTAGGGCAGTGCGGTGCTGTGGGTGAGAGATACAATGTAGGGCAGCGCGGTGCTGTGGATGAAGGATACAATGTAGGGTAGTGCAGTTCTGTGGATGAGGGATACAATGTAGGGCAGTGCTGTGGATGAAAGATACAATGTAGGGCGGCGCTGTAGATGATGGATACAATGCAGGGAGTTGCTATGGATGAGAGATACAATGTAGGGCGGCGCGATGCTGTGGTCGAGGAATACAATGTAAGGCACTGCTGTGGATGAAAGATACAATGTAGGGCGGCGCTGTAGATGATGGATACAATGTAGGGAGGTGCTGTGGATGAGGAATACAATGAAGGGCAGCAGGTACTGTGGATGAGGGATACAATGTAGGGCAGCGCGGTGCTGTGGATGAAGGATACAATGTAGGGTGGTGCAGTTCTGTGGATGAGGGATACAATGTAGGGCAGTGCTGTGGATGAAAGATACAATGTAGGGCGGCGCTGTAGATGATGGATACAATGCAGGGAGTTGCTATGGATGAGAGATACAATGTAGGGCGGCGCGATGCTGTGGTCGAGGAATACAATGTAAGGCACTGCTGTGGATGAAAGATACAATGTAGGGCGGCGCTGTAGATGATGGATACAATGTAGGGAGGTGCTGTGGATGAGGAATACAATGAAGGGCAGCAGGTACTGTGGATGAGGGATACAATGTAGGGCAGCGCGGTGCTGTGGATGAAGGATACAATGTAGGGTGGCGCAGTGCTGTGGATGAGGAATACAATGTAGGGCAGTGCTGTGGATGAAAGATGCAATGCAGGGCAGCGCTGTAGATGATAGATACAATGTAGGGAGTTGCTGTGGATGAGGGATACAATGTAGGTCAGCGCAGTGCTGTGGGTAAGAGATACAATGTAGGGCGGCGCGGTGCTGTGGGTAAGAGATACAATGTAAAGTGGTGCTGTGGATGAGGGATACAATGTAGGGCGCCGTGGTGCTGTGGATGAGGGATACAATGTAGGGTGGTGCTGTGCATGAGGGATATAATGTAGGGCAGCGCGGTGCTGTGAATGAGGGATACAATTTAAAACGGTGCTGTGGATGGGGGATACAACGTAGGCTAGTGTGATGCTGTGGATGAGGGATAAAATGTAGAGCAGCGCGGTACTATGGATGAGGGATACAATGTAGGGCACTGTTGTGAAAAAGGGATATAATGTAGGGCAGTGCTGTGAAAAAGGGATATAATGTAGGGCAGTGCTGCGGATGAGAGATACAATGTGGGGCAGCGCGCTACTGTGGATGAGGGATACAATGTAAAGCGGTGCTGTGGATGAGGGATACAATGTAGGGAGGTGCTGTGGATGAGGGATACAATGTAGAGCAGTGCAGTGCTGTAGATGAGAGATAAAATGTAAGGTGGCGCGGTGCTGTGGATGAGGGATACAATGTAAGGCAGTGCTGTGGATGAGGAATACAAGGTAGGGCGGCGCAGTGCTGTGGATGAGGGATACAATGTAGGGGGTCGCGGTATTGTAGATGGGGGATACAATGTAGAGCGTAGCAGTGCTGTGGATGACAATACAATGTAGAGCGGCGCAGTGCTGTGGATGAGGGATACAATGTAGAGCAGTGTGGTGCTGTGGATGAGGGATATAATGTAGGGTGGTGTTGTGGATGAGGGATACAATGTAGGGCGGTGTTGTGGATGAAGGATACAATGTAGGGCGGTGTTGTGGATGAAGGATACAATATAAGGTTGTGCTGTGGATGAGGGATAGAATTTAGGGCAGCACGGTGCTGTGGATGAGGCATACAATGTAGGGCAGCATGGTGCTGTGGATGAAGGATACAATGTAGGGCGGTGCTGTTCTGTGGATGAGTGATACAATGTGGGGCAGTGCTGTGGATGAGGGATATAATATAGGGTTGTGCTGTGGATGAGGAATACAATGTAAAACGGTGTTGTAGATGAGAGATACAATGTAGAGTGGCGCGATGCTGTGGAAGAGCGACACAATGTAGGGCGGCGTGGTTCTGTGGATGAGGGATACAATGTAGGGGAGTGCAGTGGATGAGTGATACAATGTAGGGTGTTGCTGTGGATGAGGGATACAATGTAGGGCCTTGCTGTGGATGAAGGATACAATGTAGGACAGCGCTGTGCTGTGGATGAGGGATACAATGTACGACAGCGTGGTGTTGTGGATGAAGGATACAATTTAGGGTGAAGCGGTGCTGTGGATGAGAGATACAATGTAAAGCGGTGCTGTGGATGAGGAATACAATGTAGGTTGGCACTGTGGATGAGGGATACAATGTAGGGGGGTGCTGTGGATGAGGGATACAATGTAGGCCAACGCGTTGCTGTGGATGAGGTATACAAAGTAGGGAAGCGCAGTGCTGTGGGTGAGGTATACAATGTAGGGCAGCGCAGTGCTGTGGATGAGGAATACCATGTAGGGCGGTGCTTTGGATAAGGGATACAATGTAGGGCAGTGCTGTGGATGAGAGATACAATGTGGGCCAACGCGGTGCTGTGGACGAGGAATACAATGCAGGGCAGCGCGGTCCTGTGGATTAAGGATACAATGTAGGGCGGCGTGGTGCTGTGGATGAGGGATACAATGTAAAACGGTGCTGTGAATGGGGGATACAATGTAGAGTGGCGCAGTGCTGTGGATAAGGGATACAATGTAGGGCAGCGTGGTACTGTGGATGAGGGACGCAATGTAGGGCAGTGCTACAGTGCTGTGGATGAGGGATACAATGTGGGGCGGTGCTGTTGATGAGGGACACAATGTGGGGCAGTGCTGTGGATGAGGGATACAATGTAGGGAGGTGCGGGGCTGTGGATGAGGGATTCAAGTTAAAGCGGTGCTGTGGATGAGGGATTCAAGTTAAAGCGGTGCTGTGGATGAGGGATATAATGTAGGGCAGTGCTGTGGATGAGGAATATAATGTACGGCGGTGCTGTGGATGAAAGATACAATGTAGGGCGTTGCTGAGGATGAGGGATAGAATGTAGGGCAGAGCAGTGCTGTAGACGAGAAATACAATGTAAGGTGGCGCGGTGCTGTGGATGAGGGATACAATGTAAGGCAGTGCTGTGAATGAGGGATACAAGGTAGGGCGGTGCTGTGGATGGGGGAAACAATGTAGGGCAGCGCAGTGCTGTGGATGAGGGATACAATGTAGGGGGTCGCGGTGTTGTAAATGGGGGATACAATGTAGAGCGTAGCAGTGCTGTGGATGACGATACAATGTAGAGCGGCGCAGTGCTGTGGATGAGGGATACAATGTAGGGCGGTGCTGTGGATGATGGATACAATGTAAGGTTGTGCTGTGGATGAGGGATAGAATTTAGGGCAGCATGGTGCTGTGGATGAGGGATACAATGTAGGGAAGCATGGTGCTGTGGATGAAGGATACAATGTAGGGTGGTGCTGTTCTGTGGATGAGTGATACAATATGGGGCAGTGTTGTGGATGAGGGATACAATTTAAAACGGTGTTGTAGATGAGAGATACAATGTAGAGTGGCGCGATGCTGTGGAAGAGCGACACAATGTAGGGCGGCGTGGTGCTGTGGATGAGGGATACAATGTAGGGGAGTGCAGTGGATGAGTGATACAATGTAGGGTGTTGCTGTGGATGAGGGATACAATGTAGGGCCTTGCTGTGGATGAAGGATACAATGTAGGACAGCGCGGTGCTGTGGATGAGGGATTCAATGTTGGGCAGTGCCGTGCTGTGGATGAGGGATACAATGTACGGCAGCGTGGTGTTGTTGGTGAAGGATACAATTTAGGGTGAAGCGGTGGTGTTGATGAGAGATAGAATGTAAAGCGGTGCTGTGGATGAGGAATACAGTGTAGGGTGGCACTGTGGATGAGGGATACAATTTAGGGGGTTGCTGTGGATGAGGGATACAATGTAGGCCAACGCGTTGCTGTGGATGAGGTATACAAAGTAGGGAAGCGCAGTGCTGTGGGTGAGGTATACAATGTAGGGCAGCGTAGTGCTGTGGATGAGGAACACCATGTAGGGCAGTGCTGTGGATAAGGGATACAATGTAGGGCGGTGCGGTGGATGAGAGATACAATGTGGGCCAACGCGGTGCTGTGGATGAGGAATACAATGTAGGGCAGCGCAGTGCTGTGGACGAGGAATACAATGCAGGGCAGCGCGGTCCTGTGGATTAAGGATACAATGTAGGGCGGCGTGGTGCTGTGGGTGAGGGATACAATGTAAAGCGGTGCTGTGGATGGGGGATACAATGTAGAGTGGCTCAGTGCTGTGGATGAGGGATATAGTGTAGAGTAGTGCAGTGCTGTGGATAAGAGATACAATGTAGGGCAGCGTGGTACTGTGAATGAGGGACGCAATGTAGGGCAGTGCTGTGGATGAGGGATACAATGTGGGGCGGTGCTGTGGGTGAGGAATACAATATGGGGCAGTGCTGTGGATGAGAAATACAATGTAGGGTGGCACAGTGGATGAGGGATACAGTGTAGGGGGGTGTTGTGGATGAGGGATTCAATGTAGGCCAACGCGTTGCTGTGGATAAGGTATACAATGTAGGGAAGCGCAGTGCTGTGGATGAGGGATACAATGTAGGGAAGCGCAGTGCTGTGGATGAGGAATACCATGTAGGGTGGTGCTGTGGATAAGGGATACAATGTAGGGCAGCACGGTGCTGTGGATGAGGAATACAATGTAGGGCGGCACAGTGCTGTGGATGAGGGATACAATGTAGGGCGGCGCGGTGCTATGGATGAGGAATACAATGTAGGGCGGCGCAGTGCTGTGGATGAGGGATACAATGTAGGGCGGGGCGGTGCTGTGAATGAGGGATACAATGTAGGGGGGTGCTGTGGATGAGGAATACAAGGTGGGCCAACGTGATGCTGTGGATGAGGAATACAATGTAGGGCAGCAAGGTGCTGTGGGCGAGGAATACAATGCAGGGCAGCGCGGTCCTGTGGATTAAGGATACAATGTAGGGCGGCGTGGTGCTGTGGATGAGGGATACAATGTTAAGCAGTGTTGTGGATGGGGGATACAATGTAGAGTGGCGCAGTGCTGTGGATAAGGGATACAATGTAGGACAGCGTGGTACTGCGGATGAAGGACGCAATGTAGGGCAGTGCTGTGGATGAGGGATACAATGTGGGGCGGTGCTGTTGATGAGGGATACAATGTGGGGCAGTGCTGTGGATGAGGGATACAATGTAGGGCGGCGCTGTAGATGAGGGAAACAATGTAGGGAGGTGCTGTGGATGACAGATACAATATAGGTCAGTGCTGTGAATGATGGATAGAATGTAGGGCGGCGCTGTGGATGAGGGATACAATGCAGGCAGGTGCTGTGGATGAGGGATACAATGTAGGTCTGCGCTGTGGATGAGGAAGACAATGTGCGGCAGTGCTGTGGATTAGTGATACAATGTAAGTAGGTGCTGTGGAAGAGGGATACAATGTAGGTCGGCGTGGTGCTGTGGATGAGGGATACAAGGTAGAGTGGTGCGGGGCTGTGGATGAGGGATTCAAGGTAAAGCGGTGCTGTGGATGAGGGATACAATGTTGGGCAGCGCGGTGCTGTGGATGAAGGATGCAATGTAAAACGCTGCTGTGGATGAGGGATACAATGTAGAGTGGTGTGATGCTGTGGATGAGGGATACAATGTATGGCGGTGCGGTGCTGTGGATGAGGGATACAATGTATGGCGGTGCGGTGCTGTGGATGAGGGATACAATGTAAAGTGGTGCTGTGGATAAGGGATACAATGTAGGGCAGCGTGGTACTGTGGATGAGGGACGCAATGTAGGGCAGTGTTGTCGGTGAGGAATACAATGTGGGGCGGTGCTGTTGATGAGGGATTCAATGTGGGGCAGTGCTATGGATGAAGGATACAATGTAGGGGGGTGCTGTGGATGAGGGATACAATGTAGGCCAACGCGTTGCTGTGGATGAGGTATACAATGTAGGAAAGCGCAGTGCTGTGGATGAGGGATACAATTTAGGGCAGCACAGTGCTGAATACCATGTAGGGTGGTGCTGTGGATAAGGGATACAATGTAGGGCGGTGCTGTGAATGAGGGATAAAATGTGGGGGGGTGCTGTGGATGAGGAAAACAATGTGGGCCAACGCTGTGCTGTGGATGGGGAATACAATGTAGGGCAGCGCAGTGCTGTGGACGAGGAATACAATGCAGGGCAGCGCGGTCCTGTGATTTAAGGATACAATGTGGGGCGGCATGGTGCTGTGGATGAGGGATACAATGTAAAGCGGTGCTGTGGATGCGGGATACAATTTAGAGTGGCACAGTGCTGTGGATAAGGGATACAATGTAGGGCAGCGTGGTACTGTGGATGAGTGATGCCATGTAGGGCGGTGCTGTGGATGAGGGATACAATGTGGGGCAGTGCTGTGGATGAGGGATACAATGTAGGGCGGCGCTGTAGATGAGGGATACAATGTTGGGCCTTGCTATGGATGAAGGATACAATGTAGGACAGCGCGGTGCTGTGAATGATGGATACAATGTATGGCGGCGCTGTGGATGAGGGATGCAATGTAGGCAGGTGCTGTGGATGAGGGATACAATGTAGGTCTGCACTGTGGATGAGGGATACAATGTGCGGCAGTGCTGTGGATGAGGGATACAATGTAGGGAGGTGCTGTGCTGTGGATTAAGGAATGCAATTTAGGGCAGCGCGGTGCTGTGGATGAAGGATAGCATGTAGGGTGGCGCAGTGCTGTGGATAAGGGATACAATGTAGGGCAGTGCTGTGGATGAAAGATACAATGTAGGGCGGCGCTGTGGATGAGGGATACAATGTAGGGAGGTGCTGTGGATGAGGGATACAAGGTAGGTCGGCGTGCAGCTGTGGATGAGGGATACAAGGTAGAGCGGTGCGGGGCAGTGGATGAGGGATTCAAGATAGAGCAGTGCTGTGGATGAGGGATACAATGTAGGGCAGCGTGGTGCTCTGGAAGAGGGATACAATGTAAAACGCTGCTGTGGATGAGGGATACAATGTAGAGTGGTGTGATGCTGTGGATGAGGGATAAAATGTAGGGTAGTGCAGTGCTGTAGATGAGGGATACAATGTAGGGCAGTGTTGTGGAAAAAGGGATATAATATAGGGCAGTGCTGTGGATGGGGGATACAATGTTGGGTGGCGCTCTGCTGTGGATGAGGGATACAATGTACGGCAGCGCGGTGCTGTGGGTGTAGTATACAATGTAGAGTGGCGTGGTGCTGTGGATGAGAGATACAATGTAGGGTGTCGCGGTGCTGTGGATGAGGGATACAATGTAGGGCAGTGCGGTGCTGTGGGTGAGAGATACAATGTAGGGCAGCGCGGTGCTGTGGATGAAGGATACAATGTAGGGTAGTGCAGTTCTGTGGATGAGGGATACAATGTAGGGCAGTGCTGTGGATGAAAGATACAATGTAGGGCGGCGCTGTAGATGATGGATACAATGCAGGGAGTTGCTATGGATGAGAGATACAATGTAGGGCGGCGCGATGCTGTGGTCGAGGAATACAATGTAAGGCACTGCTGTGGATGAAAGATACAATGTAGGGCGGCGCTGTAGATGATGGATACAATGTAGGGAGGTGCTGTGGATGAGGAATACAATGAAGGGCAGCAGGTACTGTGGATGAGGGATACAATGTAGGGCAGCGCGGTGCTGTGGATGAAGGATACAATGTAGGGTGGTGCAGTTCTGTGGATGAGGGATACAATGTAGGGCAGTGCTGTGGATGAAAGATACAATGTAGGGCGGCGCTGTAGATGATGGATACAATGCAGGGAGTTGCTATGGATGAGAGATACAATGTAGGGCGGCGCGATGCTGTGGTCGAGGAATACAATGTAAGGCACTGCTGTGGATGAAAGATACAATGTAGGGCGGCGCTGTAGATGATGGATACAATGTAGGGAGGTGCTGTGGATGAGGAATACAATGAAGGGCAGCAGGTACTGTGGATGAGGGATACAATGTAGGGCAGCGCGGTGCTGTGGATGAAGGATACAATGTAGGGTGGCGCAGTGCTGTGGATGAGGAATACAATGTAGGGCAGTGCTGTGGATGAAAGATGCAATGCAGGGCGGCGCTGTAGATGATAGATACAATGTAGGGAGTTGCTGTGGATGAGGGATACAATGTAGGTCAGCGCAGTGCTGTGGGTAAGAGATACAATGTAGGGCGGCGCGGTGCTGTGGGTAAGAGATACAATGTAAAGTGGTGCTGTGGATGAGGGATACAATGTAGGGCGCCGTGGTGCTGTGGATGAGGGATACAATGTAGGGTGGTGCTGTGCATGAGGGATATAATGTAGGGCAGCGCGGTGCTGTGAATGAGGGATACAATTTAAAACGGTGCTGTGGATGGGGGATACAACGTAGGCTAGTGTGATGCTGTGGATGAGGGATAAAATGTAGAGCAGCGCGGTACTATGGATGAGGGATACAATGTAGGGCACTGTTGTGAAAAAGGGATATAATGTAGGGCAGTGCTGTGAAAAAGGGATATAATGTAGGGCAGTGCTGCGGATGAGAGATACAATGTGGGGCAGCGCGCTACTGTGGATGAGGGATACAATGTAAAGCGGTGCTGTGGATGAGGGATACAATGTAGGGAGGTGCTGTGGATGAGGGATACAATGTAGGGCAGCGCAGTGCTGTGGTCGAGGAATACAATGTAAGGCACTGCTGTGGATGAAAGATACAATGTAGGGCGGCGCTGTAGATGATGGATACAATGTAGGGAGTTGATGTGGATGAGGGATACAATGTAGGGCAGCACAGTGCTGTGGGTGAGAGATACAATGTAGGGCAGCGCGGTGCTGTGGATGAAGGATACAATGTAGGGTAGTGCAGTTCTGTGGATGAGGGATACAATGTAGGGCAGTGCTGTGGATGAAAGATACAATGTAGGGCGGCGCTGTAGATGATGGATACAATGCAGGGAGTTGCTATGGATGAGAGATACAATATAGGGCAGCGCAGTGCTTTGGGTAAGAGATACAATGTAGGGCGGCGCGATGCTGTGGATGAGAGATACAATGTAAAGCGGTGCTGTGGATGAGGGATACAATGTAGGGAGGTGCTGTGGATGAGGGATACAATGTAGGGAGGTGCTGTGGATGAGGGATACAATGAAGGGAGGTGCTGTGGATGAGGGATACAATGAAGGGCAGCAGGTACAGTGGATGAGGGATACAATGTAGGGCAGCGCGGTGCTGTGGATGAAGGATACAATGTAGGGTGGCGCAGTGCTGTGGATGAGGAATACAATGTAGGGCAGTGCTGTGGATGAAAGATACAATGCAGGGCGACGCTGTAGATGATAGATACAATGTAGGGAGTTGCTGTGGATGAGGGATACAATGTAGGTCAGCGCAGTGCTGTGGGTAAGAAATACAATGAAGGGCGGCGCGGTGCTGTGGGTAAGAGATACAATGTAAAGTGGTGCTGTGGATGAAGGATACAATGTAGGGCAGCGTGGTGCTGTGGATGAGGGATACAATATAGCGAAGAGTAGTGCTGTGGGTGAGAGATACAATGTAGGGCGGCCCAATGCTGTAGATGAGGAATATAATGTAGTGTGATACTGTGCTGTGGATGAGGGATACAATGTAGGGCGGTGTTGTGCTGTGGATTAGGGATACAATGTAGGGCGGTGCTGTGGATGAGTGATACATTGTAGGGCAGCACGGTGCTCTGGATGAGGGATACAATGTAGGGTTGCGTGGTGCTGTGGATGAGAGATACAATATAAAGCGGTGCTGTGGATGAGAGATTCAATGTAGGGTGTCACAGTGATGTGGATGAGGGATACAAAGTAGGGCAGTACGGTGCTGTGGATAAGGGATACAATGTAGGGTGGCGCGGTGCTATGGATGAAGGATAAAATGTAGGGCGGCGCGGTGCTGTGGATGAGGGATACAATGTAGGGCAGTGTTGTGGAAAAGGGATATAATGTAGGGCAGTGCTGTAGATGAGGGATACAATGTAGGGCAGTGCTGTGGATGAGGGATATAATGTAGGGCATTGCTGTGGATGAGGGATACAATGTAGGGCAGTGCGGTGCTGTGGAAGAGGGATATAATGTAGGGCAGTGCGGTGCTAAGGACGAGGAATGCAATGTAGGGCGGCGCCGTGCTGTGGATGAGGAATACAATGTAGGACGGCGCTGTGCTGTAGATGAAAGATAAAATGTAGGGCAGTGTTGTGGATGAGGGATACAATGTAGGGCGGTGCTGTGGATGAGGGATACAATGTAGGGCAGTGCTGTGGATGAGGGATACAATGTAGGGCATTGCTGTGGATTAGGGATACAATGTAGGGCATTGCTGTGGATGAGGGATACAATGTAGGGCAGTGCGGTGCTGTGGAAGAGGGATATAATGTAGGGCAGTGCGGTGCTGTGGAAGAGGGATATAATGTAGGTTAGTGCGGTGCTAAGGAAGAGGAATGCAATGTAGGGCGGCGCCGTGCTGTGGATGAGGAATACAATGTAGGACTGCGTGGTGCTGTAGATGAAAGATAAAATGTAGGGCAGTGTTGTGGATGAGGGATACAATGTAGGGCAGTGCTGTGGATGAGGGATACAATGTAGGGTGGCGCTGTGGATGGGGGATACAATGTTGGGTGGTGTTGTGGATGTTGGATACAATGTAGGGCAGCGCGGTGGTGTGGATGAGGGATACATTGTAAAGCAGTGCTGTGGATGAGGGATTCAATGTAGGGTGGCGCAGTGCTGTGGATGAGGGATACAATGTAGGATGGTTCTGTGGATAAGGGTTACAATATAGGGCAGCGCAATGCTG
The DNA here is from genome assembly GCF_035609145.1 of Eleutherodactylus coqui. Classification (NCBI taxonomy): domain Eukaryota; kingdom Metazoa; phylum Chordata; class Amphibia; order Anura; family Eleutherodactylidae; genus Eleutherodactylus; species Eleutherodactylus coqui. Next base: position 437,483 of record NC_089841.1, read on the forward strand.
TTGATGAGGGACACAATATAGGGCGGTACTGTGCTGTGGAAGAAGGATACAATGTAGGGCTGCGCGGTGCTGTGAATGAAGGAAACAATGTGGGGCGACGTGGTGCTGTGGATCAGGGATACAATGAAGCGAAGAGTAGTGCTGTGGATGAGGGATACAATGTAGAGCGGCGTGATCCTGTGGGTGAGAGATACAGTGTAGGGCAGCCCAATGCCTTGGTTGAGGGATACAATTTAGTGTAACAACGTGCTGTGGATGAGGGATGCAACGTAGGGCAGCGCGATGCTGTTGATGAAGGATACAATGGAGGGCGCTGCTGTGGATGAGGGATACATTGTAGGGCAGCGCAGTGCTGTGGATGAGGGATACAATGTAGGGCGGTGCTGTGGATTAGGGATACAATGTAGGGCAGTGCAGTGCTGTGGATGAGGGATACAATGTAGGGTGGCGCGGTGCTGTGGATTAGGAATACAACGTAGGGCGGCGAAGTGCCGTGGATGAGGGATACAATGTAGGGCGGTGCTGTGGATGAGGGATACAATGTAGGGCGGTTCTGTGGATGAAAGGTATATTGTAGGGCAGTGCGGTGCTGTGGATGAGGGATACAATGTAGGGCAGCACGGGGATGTGGATGAAGGATTCAATGTGGGGTGGGGTGGTGCTGTAGATGAAGGAAACAATGTAAAGTGGTGCTGTGGATGAAGGATACAAAGCAAAGTGGTCCTGTGAATGAGGGATATAATGTAGAGTGGCGCGATGCTGTGGATGAAGGATATAATGTTGGGCAGTGCGGTTTTATGGATGAGGGATACAATGTAGGGCAGTGCTGTGGATGAGGGATACAATGTAGAGCGTTGCTTTGGATGAGGGATACAATGTAGGGCAGCGTGGTGCTGTGAATGAGGGATACAATTTAAAACGGTGCTGTGGATGGGGGATACAACGTAGGCTGGTGTGATGCTGTGGATGAGGGATAAAATGTAGAGCGGCGCGGTACTATGGATGAGGGATACAATGTAGGGCAGTGTTGTGAAAAAGGGATATAATGTAGGGCAGTGCTGTGAAAAAGCGATATAATGTAGGGCAGTGCTGTGAAAAAGGGATATAATGTAGGGCAGTGCTGTGAAAAAGGGATATAATGTAGGGCAGTGCTGCGGATGAGAGATACAATGTAGGCAGTTGCTGTGGATGAGAGATACAATGTGGGGCAGCGCGCTACTGTGGATGAGGGATACAATGTTGGGCGGCGCTGTGCTGTGGATTAGGGATGCAATGTACAGCAGCAGGGTTTTGTGGATGAGGGATATAATGTAGGGCAGTGCTGTGGTGAAGTATACAATGTAGGGCGGTGCTGTGGATGAGGGATACAATGTAAAGCGGTGCTGTGGATGAAAGATACAATGTATAGCAACGAGTTGCTGTGGTTGAGAGATACAATGTAGGGCGGCGCGGTGCTGTGGATGAGGGATACAATGTAGGGCAGTGTTGTGGAAAAGGGATACAATGTAGGGCAGTGCGGTAAATAAGGGATACAATGTGGGGCGTTGCTGTGGATAGCAATACAATGTTCGTTGGTGCTGTGAAGTGGGTGAGGGATACAATGTACGGCAGCGCGGGGTTGTGGATAAAGGATACAATGTACGGCAGCGCGGGGTTGTGGATAAATGATACAATGTAGTGCAGCGTGGTGCTGTGGATGAGAGATACAATGTAAAGCGGTGCTGTGAATGAGAGATACAATGTAGGGTGTCACTGTGATGTGGATGAGGGATACAAAGTAGTGCAGCACGGTGCTGAGGACGAGGAACGCAATGTAGGGCAGCACGGTGCTGTGGATGAAGGATACAATGTAGGGCAGCGTGGTGCTGTGGATGAGGGATACAATATAGGGAAGAGTAGTGCTGTGGATGAGGGATACAATGTAGAGCGGCGAGATGCTGTGGGTGAGAGATACAATGTAGGGTGGCCCAATGCTGTAGATGAGGAATATAATGTAGTGTGACACTGTGCTGTGGATGAGGGATACAATGTAGGGCAGTGCTGTGGATGAGGGATACATTGTAGGGCAGCATGGTGCTCTGCATGAGGGATACAATGTAGGGTTGCGTGGTGCTGTGGATGAGAGATACAGTGTAAAGCGGTGCTGTGGATGAGAGATTCAATGTAGGGTGTCACGATGATGTGGATGAGGGATACAAAGTAGGGCAGTGCGGTGCTGTGGATAAGGGATACAATGTAGGGTGGCGCGGTGCTATAGATGAAGGATAAAATGTAGAGCGGCGCGGTGCTGTGGATGAGGGATACAATGTAGGGCAGTGTTGTGGAAAAGGGATATAATGTAGGGCAGTGCTGTGGATGAGGGATACAATGTAGGGCAGTGCTGTGGATGAGGGATACAATGTAGGGCAGTGCTGTGGATGAGGGATACAATGTAGGGCAGTGCTGTGTATGAGGGATACAATGTAGGGCAGTGCTGTGGATGAGGGATACAATGTAGGGCAGTGCTGTGGATGAGGGATACAATGTAGGGCAGTGCGGTGCTGTGGAAGAGGGATATAATGTAGGGCAGTGGGGTGCTGTGGGAGAGGGGTATAATGTAAGGCAGTGCGGTGCTAAGGACGAGGAATGCAATGTAGGGCGGCGCCGTGCTGTGGATGAAGAATACAATGTAGGACGGCGCGGTGCTGTAGATGAAAGATAAAATGTAGGGCAGTGTTGTGGATGAGGGATACAATGTAGGGCGGTGCTGTGGATGAGGGATACAATGTAGGGTGGCGCTGTGGATGGGGGATACAATGTTGGGCGGTGTTGTGGATGTTGGATACAATGTAGGGCAGCGCGGTGGTGTGGATGAGGGATACATTGTAAAGCAGTGCTGTGGATGAGGGATACAATGTAGGATGGTTCTGTGGATAAGGGTTACAATATAGGGCAGCGCAATGCTGTTGATGAGGGACACAATATAGGGCGGTACTGTGCTGTGGAAGAAGGATACAATGTAGGGCTGCGCGGTGCTGCTGATGAAGGAAACAATGTGGGGCGACGTGGTGCTGTGGATCAGGGATACGATGAAGCGAAGAGTAGTGCTGTGGATGAGGGATACAATGTAGAGCGGCGTGATGCTGTGGGTGAGAGATACAATGTAGGGCACACCAATGCTTTGGATGAGGGATACAATTTACTGTGACAACGTGCTGTGGATGAGGGATACAACGTAGGGCAGCGCAATGCTGTGGATGAAGGATAGAATGTAGGGCAGTGCTGTGGATGAGGGATATGATATAGGGTGGTGTTGTGGATGAAGGATAGAATGTAGGGCAGTGCTGTGGATGAAGGATAGAATGTAGGGCGCTGCTGTGGATGAGGGATACATTGTAGGGTGGTGCTGTGGATGAGGGATACAATGTAAAGCGGTGCTGTGGATGAAAGATACAATGTAGAGCAACGAGGTGCTGTGGTTGAGAGATACAATGTAGGGCGGCGCGGTGCTGTGGATGAGGGATACAATGTAGGGCAGTGTTGTGGAAAAGGGATACAATGTAGGGCAGTGCGGTAAATAAGGGATACAATGTGGGGCTTTGCTGTGGATAGCGATACAATGTTCGTTGGTGCTGTGAAGTGGGTGAGGGATACAATGTACGGCAGCGCGGGGTTGTGGATAAAGGATACAATGTAGTGCAGCGTGGTGCTGTGGATGAGAGATACAATGTAAAGCGCTGTTGTGAATGAGAGATACAATGTAGGGTGTCACAGTGATGTGGATGAGGGATACAAAGTAGTGCAGTGCGGCGCTGAGGACGAGGAACGCAATGTAGGGCAGCACGGTGCTGTGGATGAAGGATACAATGTAGGGCAGCGTGGTGCTGTGGATGAGGGATACAATATAGCGAAGAGTAGTGCTGTGGATGAGGGATACAATGTAGAGCGGCGAGATGCTGTGGGTGAGAGATACAATGTAGGGCGGCCCAATGCTGTAGATGAGGAATATAATGTAGTGTGACACTGTGCTGTGGATGAGGGATACAATGTAGGGCAGTGCTGTGGATGAGGGAAAGAATAGAGGGCGGTGCTGTGGATGAGGGATACATTGTAGGGCAGCACGGTGCTCTGGATGAGGGATACAATGTTGGGTTGCGTGGTGCTGTGGATGAGAGATACAATGTAAATCGGTGCTGTGGATGAGAGATTCAATGTAGGGTGTCACGATGATGTGGATGAGGGATACAAAGTAGGGCAGTGCGGTGCTGTGGATAAGGGATACAATGTAGGGTGGCGCGGTGCTATGGATGAAGGATAAAATGTAGGGCGGCGCGGTGCTATGGATGAGGGATACAATGTAGGGCAGTGTTGTGAAAAAGGGATATAATGTAGGGCAGTGCTGTGGATGAGGAATACAATGTAGGGCAGTGCTGTGGATGAGGGATACAATGTAGGGCATTGCTGTGGATGAGGAATACAATGTAGGGCAGTGCGGTACTGTGGAAGAGGGATATAATGTAGGGCAGTGCGGTGCTGTGGAAGAGGGATATAATGTAGGGCAGTGCGGTGCTAAGGAAGAGGAATACAATGTAGGACGGCGCGGTGCTGTAGATGAAAGATAAAATGTAGGGCAGTGTTGTGGATGAGGGATACAATGTAGGGCGGTGCTGTGGATGAGGGATACAATGTAGGGTGGCGCTGTGGATGGGGGATACAATGTTGGGCGGTGTTGTGGATGTTGGATACAATGTAGGGCAGCGCGGTGGTGTGGATGAGGGATACATTGTAAAGCAGTGCTGTGGATGAGGGATTCAATGTAGGGTGGCGCAGTGCTGTGGATGAGGGATACAATGTAGGATGGTTCTGTGGATAAGGGTTACAATATAGGGCAGCGCGATGCTGTTGATGAGGGACACAATATAAGGCGGTACTGTGCTGTGGAAGAAGGATACAATGTAGGGCTGCACGGTGCTGTGGATGAAGGAAACAATGTGGGGCGACGTGGTGCTGTGGATCAGGGATACAATGAAGCGAAGAGTAGTGCTGTGGATGAGGGATACAATGTAGAGCGGCGTGATGCTGTGGGTGAGAGATACAATGTAGGGCAGCCCAATGCTTTGGATGAGGGATACAATTTAGTGTGACAACGTGCTGTGGATGAGGGATACAACGTAGGGCAGCGCGATGCTGTGGATGAAGGATACAATGTAGGGCAGTGCTGTGGATGAAGGATAGAATGTAGGGCGCTGCTGTGGATGAGGGATACATTGTAGGGCAGCGCAGTGCTGTGGATGAGGTATACAATGTAGGGCGGCGTGGTGCTGTTGATGAAGGATACAATGTAGGGCGGTGCTGTGGATTAGGGATACAATGTAGGGCAGTGCAGTGCTGTGGATGAGGGATACAATGTAGGGCGGCGCGGTGCTGTGGATTAGGAATACAACGTAGGGCGGCGCAGTGCCGTGGATGAGGGATACAATTAAGGGCGGTGCTGTGGATGAGGGATACAATGTAGGGCGGTTCTGTGAATGAAAGGTACATTGTAGGGCAGTGCGGTGCTGTGGATGAGGGATACAATGTAGGGCAGCACGGGGATGTGGATGAAGGATACAATGTGGGGTGGGGTGGTGCTGTAGATGAAGGAAACAATGTAAAGTGGTGCTGTGGATGAAGGATACAAAGCAAAGTGGTCCTGTGAATGAGGGATATAATGTAGAGTGGCGCGATGCTGTGGATGAGGCATATAATGTAGGGCAGTGCGGTTTTATGGATGAGGGATACAATGTAGGGCGGTGCTGTGGATGAGGGATACACTGTAGAGCATTGCTTTGGATGAGGCATACAATGTAGGGCGCCGTTGTGCTGTGGATGAGGGATACAATGTAGGGTGGTGCTGTGCATGAGGGATACAATGTAGGGCAGCGCGGTGCTGTGAATGAGGGATACAATTTAAAACGGTGCTGTGGATGGAGGATACAACGTAGGCTGGTGTGATGCTGTGGATGAGGGATAAAATGTAGAGCGGCGCGGTACTATGGATGAGGGATACAATGTAGGGCAGTGTTGTGAAAAAGGGATATAATGTAGGGCAGTGCTGTGAAAAAGGGATATAATGTAGGGCAGTGCTGTGAAAAAGGGATATAATGTAGGGCAGTGCTGTGAAAAAGGGATATAATGTAGGGCAGTGCTGTGAAAAAGGGATATAATGTAGGGCAGTGCTGCGGATGAGAGATACAATGTAGGCCGTTGCTGTGGATGAGGGATACAATGTGGGGCAGCGCGCTACTGTGGATGAGGGATACAATGTTGGGCGGCGCTGTGCTGTGGATTAGGGATACAATGTACAGCAGCGGGGTTTTGTGGATGAGGGATATAATGTAGGGCAGTGCTAGGGTGAAGTATACAATGTAGGGCGGTGCTGTGGATGAAAGATACAATGTAGAGCAACGGGGTGCTGTGGTTAAGAGATACAATGTAGGGCGGTGCGGTGCTGTGGATGAGGGATACAATGTAGGGCAGTGTGGTGTTGTGGATTAGGGATACAATGTAGGGCAGAGCTGTGGATGAGGGATAGAATATAGGGTGGTGCTGTGGATGAGGGATACATTGTAGGGCAGCACGGTGCTGTGGATGAGCGATACAATGTAAAGCGGTGCTGTGGATGAAAGATACAATGTAGAGCAAGGAGGTGCTGTGGTTGAGAGATACAATGTAGGGCGGCGCGGTGCTGTGGATGAGGGATACAATGTAGGGCAGTGTTGTGGAAAAGGGATATAATGTAGGGCAGTGCGGTAAATAAGGGATACAATGTGGGGCGTTGCTGTGGATAGCGAAACAATGTTCGTTGGTGCTGTGGTGTGGGTGAGGGATACAATGTACGGCAGCGCGGGGTTGTGGATAAAGGATACAATGTAGTACAGCGTGGTGCTGTGGATGAGAGATACAATGTAAAGCGGTGCTGTGAATGAGAGATACAATGTAGGGTGTCACGGTGATGTGGATGAGGGATACAAAGTAGTGCAGTGCGGTGCTGTGGACGAGGAACGCAATGTAGGGCAGCACGGTGCTGTGGATGAAGGATACAATGTAGGGCAGCGTGGTGCTGTGGATGAGGGATACAATATAGCGAAGAGTAGTGCTGTGGATGAGGGATACAATGTAGAGCGGCGAGATGCTGTGGGTGAGAGATACAATGTAGGGCGGCCCAATGCTGTAGATGAGGAATATAATGTAGTGTGACACTGTGCTGTGGATGAGGGATACCATGTAGGGCGGTGTGGTGCTGTGGATGAGGGATACAATGTAGGGCAGTGCTGTGGATGAGGGATAGAATATAGGGCGGTGCTGTGGATGAGGGATACATTGTAGGGCAGCACGGTGCTCTGGATGAGGGATACAATGTAGGGTTGCGTGGTGCTGTAGATGAGAGATACAATGTAAAGCGGTGCTGTGGATGAAAGATACAATGTAGGGTGTCACGATGATGTGGATGAGGGATACAAAATAGGGCAGTGCGGTGCTGTGGATAAGGGATACAATGTAGGGTGGCGCGGTGCTATGGATGAAGGATAAAATGTAGGGCGTCGCGGTGCTGTGGATGAGGGATACATTGTAGGGCAGTGTTGTGGAAAAGGGATATAATGTAGGGCAGTGCTGTGGATGAGGGATACAATGTAGGGCATTGCTGTGGATGAGGGATACAATGTAGGGCAGTGCGGTGCTGTGGAAGAGGGATATAATGTAGGGCAGTGCGGTGCTAAGGACGAGGAATGCAATGTACGGCGGCGCCGTGCTGTGGATGAGGAATACAATGTTGGACGGCGCAGTGCTGTAGATGAAAGATAAAATGTAGGGCAGTGTTGTGGATGAGGGATACAATGTAGGGTGGTGCTGTGGATGAGGGATACAATGTTGGGCGGTGTTGTGGATGTTGGATACAATGTAGGGCAGCGCGGTGGTGTGGATGAGGGATACATTGTAAAGCAGTGCTGTGGATGAGGGATTCAATGTAGGGTGGCACAGTGCTGTGGATGAGGGATACAATGTAGGATGGTTCTGTGGATAAGGGTTACAATATAGGGCAGCGTGATGCTGTTGATGAGGGACACAATATAGGGCGGTACTGTGCTGTGGAAGAAGGATACAATGTAGGGCTGCGCGGTGGTGTGGATGAAGGAAACAATGTGGGGCGACGTGGTGCTGTGGATCAGGGATACAATGAAGTGAAGAGTAGTGCTGTGGATGAGGGATACAATGTAGAGCGGTGTGATGCTGTGGGTGAGAGATACAATGTAGGGCAGCCCAATGCTTTGGGTGAGGGATACAATTTAGTGTGACAACGTGCTGTGGATGAGGGATACAACGTAGGGCAGCGCGATGCTGTGGATGAAGGATACAATGTAGGGCAGTGCTGTGGATGAAGGATAGAATGTAGGGCGGTGCTGTGGATTAGGGATACAATGTAGGGCAGTGCAGTGCTGTGGATGAGGGATACAATGTAGGGCGGCGCGGTGTTGTGGATTAGGAATACAACGTAGGGCGGCGCAGTGCCGTGGATGAGGGATACAATGTAGGGCGGTGCTGTGGATGAGGGATACAATGTAGGGCGGTTCTGTGGATGAAAGGTACATTGTAGGGCAATGCTGTGCTGTGGATGAGGGATACAATGTGGGGTGGGGTGGTGCTGTAGATGAAGGAAACAATGTAAAGTGGTGCTGTGGATGAAGGATACAAAGCAAAGTGGTACTGTGAATGAGGGATATAATGTAGAATGGCGCGATGCTGTGGATGAGGGATACAATGTAGGGCAGCGCGGTGTTATGGATAAAGGATACAATGTAGGGCGCCGTGGTGCTGTTGATGATGGATACAATGCAGAGCGGCGTGGTACTGTGGATAAGGAATACAATGTAATGCAGTGCTGTGGATGAGGGATACAATGTACAGCAGCGCGGTGTTATGGATGAGGGATACAATGTAGGGCAGCGCGGTGTTATGGATAAAGGATACAATGTAGGGCGCCGTGGTGCTGTTGATGATGGATACAATGCAGAGTGGCGTGGTACTATGGATAAGGGATACAATGTAATGCAGTGCTGTGGATGAGGGATACAATGTAGGGTGGCGCAGTGCTGTGGATGTGGGATACAATGTAGGGCGGTGCTGTGGATGAGGGATACAATGTAGGGCGGTGCTGTGGATGAGGGATTCAATGTAGGGCAGCAGGATCTTGTTGATGAGGGATACCATGTAGGGCGGCGCTGTGCTGTGGATGAGGGATACAATATAGGGCAGTGCTGTTGATGAGGGATACAATGTAGGGCGGTGCCATGGATGAAGAATACAATGTAGGGCGGTGCTGTGGATGAGGGATTCAGTGTAGGGCAGCAGGATCTTGTTGATGAGGGATACCATGTAGGGCGGCGCTGTGCTGTGGATGAGGGATACAATATAGGGCAGTGCTGTTGATGAGGGATACAATGTAGGGCGGTGCCATGGATGAAGAATACAATGTAGGGCGGTGCTGTGGATGAGTGATACAATGTAGGGCGGTGCTGTGGATGAGGTATACAATGTAGGGCGGTGCTATGGATGAGGGATACAATGTAGGGCAGCACGGTGCTGTGGATGAGGGATACAATGCAGGGAAGCATGATGCTGTGGATGCAGGATACAATGAAGGGCAGCTTGGTGCTGTGGATAAGGGATTCAATGTAAAGCGGTGCTGTGGATGAGGGATATATTGTAGGGTGGCGCGATGTAGGGGATGAGGGACACAATGTAGGGCGGCGCAGTACTGTGGATGAGGAGTACAATTTAGGGCAGCATGGCTCTGGGGATGAAGAATACAATGTAGGGTGGCGCAATGCTGTGAGTGAAGGATACAATGTAGAGCAGTGCTGTGGATGAGGATACAATGTAGGGCGGTGCTGTGGATTAGGGATACAATGTAGGGCGGTGCTGTGGATGAGGTATACAATGTAGGGCGGTGCTCTGGATGAGGGATACAATGTAGGGCGGTGCTCTGGATGAGGGATACAATGTAGGGCAGCGCGGTGCTGTGGATGAGGGATACAATGCAGGGAAGCACGATGCTGTGGAAGAGGTATACAATGTAGGGCAGTGTGGTGCTGTGGATGAGGGATTCAATGTAAAGCGGTGCTGTGGATGAAGGATATATTGTAGGGTGGTGCGATGTAGTGGATGAGGGATACAATGCAGGGCGGCGCTGTGCTGTGAATGAGGAGTTAAATTTAGGGCAGCATGGTTCTGGGGATGAAGAATACAATGTAGGGTGGCGCAATGCTGTGGATGAAGGATACAATGTAGGTCAGTGCTGTGGATGAGGGATACAATGTAGAGCGACGCGGTACTGTGGATGAGGGATACAATGTAGGGCCGCGTGGTGCTGTGAATGAGGGATGCAATGTAGGGCAGTGCTGTGGATGAAGTATACAATGTAGGGCAGCGCTGTGGATGAGGGATACAATTTTGAGCGGTGCTCTGGGTGAGGGATACAATGTAGGGCAGCGTGGTGCTGTGGATGAAGGATACCATGCAGGGTGGCGTGGTGCTGTGGATGAGGGATATAATGTAGAGTGGCGCAATGCTGTGAATGAGGGATACAATGTAGGGCGGCGCGGTGGTATAGATGAGGGATACAATGTAGGGCAGTGCTGTGGATGAGGGATACAATGTAGAGCGTTGCTGTGGATGAGGGATACAGTGTACAGCATTGCTGTGGATGAGGGATACAATGCAGGGCAGCGTGGTTTTATGGATAAAGGATACAATGTAGGGCAGCGCGGTGCTGTGGATATGGGATACAATGTAAAGCGGTGCTGTGGATGAGGGATACAATGTAGGGTGGCACAGTGCTGTGGATGAGGAATACAATGTAGGGCAGTGCTGTGGATGAAAGATACAATGTAGGGCGGCGCTGTAGATGATGGATACAATGTAGGGAGTTGCTGTGGATAAGTGATACAGTGTAGGGCGGTGCTGTGGATGAGGGATGCAATGTAGGGCAGCACGATGTTGTTGATGAGGGACACCATGTAGGGCGGCGCTGTGCTGTGGATGGAGGATACCATGTAGGGCGGCGCTGTGCTGTGGATGGAGGATACAATGTAGGGCAGTGCTGTGGATGAGGGATACAATGTAGGGCGGTGCCATGCATGAGGGATACAATGTAGGGCAGCGCTGTGGATGAGGGATACAATTTTGGGCGGTGCTGTGGATGAGGGATATAATGTTGGGCGGTGCTGTAGATGAGGGAAGGAATGTAGAGCATTGCTGTGGATGAGGGATACAATGTAGAGCGTTGCTGTGGATGAGGGATACAATGTACAGCAGCGCGGTTTTATCCATAAAGGATACAATGCAGGGCAGCGCGGTGCTGTGGATGATGATGGATACAATGAAGAACGGCGTGGTACTGTGGATAAGAGATACAATGTAAAGCGGTGCTGTGGATGAGGGATACAATGTAGGGCGGTGCTGTGGATGAGGGATACAATGTAGGGCAGCACAATGTTGTTGATGAGGGATACCATGTAGGGCGGCGCTGTGCTGTGGATGAGGGATACAATGTAGGGCAGTGCTGTGGATTAGGGATACAATGTAGGGTGGTGCTGTGGATGAGGGATACAATGTAGGGTGGTGCTGTGGATGAGGGATACAATGTAGGGTGGTGCTGTGGATGAGGGATATAATGTAGGGCAGCGCGGTGCTGTCGATGAGGGATACAATGTAGGGCAGCACGATGCTGTGGATGAAGGATACAATGTAGGGTGGTGTGGTGCTGTGGGTGAGGGATTTAATGAAAAGTGGTGCTGTGGATGAGGGAAATATTGTAGGGTGGCGCAATGTAGTGGATGAGGGATACAATGTAAGGCGGCGCTGTGCTGAGGATGAAGGATACAATGTAGGTTGGCGCAATGCTGTGGATGAAGGATACAATGTAGGGCAGTGCTGTGGATGGAGGATACAATGTAGGGCGGTGCTGTGGATTAGGGATACAATATGGAACGGTGCTGTGGATGAGGGATACAATGTAGGGCGGCGCGGTGCTGTGAATGAAGGTTACCATGTAGGGCAGCGTGGTGCTGTGGATAAGGGATACAATGTAGGGCAGTGCTGTGGATGAGGAATAGAATGTAGGGCAGTGCTGTGGATGAGGGATACAATGTAGGGCAGCACGGTGCTGTGGATGAAGGATACAATGTAGGGCGGTGTGGTGCTGTGGATGAGGGATACAATGTAAAGCGGTGCTGTGGATAAGGGATATAATGTAGAGTGGCGCGATGCTGTGGATGAGGAATAGAATGTAGGGCAGTGCTGTGGATGAAAGATACAATGTAGGGCGGTGCCGTTGATGAGGGATACATTGTAGGGCAACATTGTGCTGTGGATGAGGCATACAATGTAGGGCAGCACGGTGCTGTGGATGAGGGATACAATGTAGGGCGGTGCTGTGTGTGGATGAGGCATACAATGTACTGCAACGCAGTGTTATGTATAAAGGATACAATGTAGGGCAGCACGGTGCTGTGCATGAAGGATACAATGTAGGGCGGCACGGTGCTGTGGATGAGGAATACAATGTAGGGCGGTGCGGTGCGGTGGATGAGGGATACAATGTAGGGCGGCACGGTGCTGTGGATAAGAGTAACAATGTAATGTGGTTCTGTAGATGAGGGATACAATGTAGGGTGGTGCGATGCTGTGGATGAGGGATACGATGAAGGGCGGCACCGTGCTGTTGATGAGGGATACAATGTAGCGCGGCGCTGTGCTGTGGATGAGGGATACAATGTAGTGCAGTGCTGTGGATGAGGGATGCAATTTAGGACGGTGCCATGGATGAGGGATACAATGTAGGGCGGTGCTGTGGATCAGGCATACAATGTAGGGCACCGCAGTGCTGTGGATGAGGGATACAATGTACGGCGGCACTGCGCTCTCAATGAGAGATACAATGTAGGGCAGTGCGGTGCTGTGGATGAGGGATACAATATAGGGCAGCACGATGCTGTGGAAGAAGGATACAATGTAGAGTGGCACGGTGCTGTGGATGGGGGATACAATGTAGGGCGGCACTGTGCTGTGGATAAGAGATACAATGTAAAGTGGTTCTGTAGATGAGGGATACAATGTAGGGTGGTGCGATGGTGTGGATCAGGGATACGATGTAGGGCGGCGGCCTGCTGCGGATGAGGAATACAATGTAGGGCAGTGCTGTGGATGAGGGATACAATGTAGGGCGGTGCTGTGGATGAGGGATACAATGTTGGGCGGTGCTGTGGGTGAGGGATACAATGTAGGGCAGCGCGGTGCTGTGGATGAAGGATACCATGCTGGGCGGCGTGGTGCTGTGGATGAGGGATTTAATGTAGGACAGGGCTGTTGATGAGGGATAAATTGTAGGCCGGTGCTGTGGATGAGAGATGGGGGACCTCAACGGCAAGGGAAGAGGTGGGGAGATAGAGCCAGCAAAGCAGACACTGAAAGAGCGGTCAGATAGGTAGGAGGAGAACCAGGAGATAGTAGTGTCCTTTAGGCCGATGGAGTGAAGCATGCTGAGAAGGAGTTTGTGGCCAACGGTGTTGAATGCTGCGGAGAGGTCGAGGAGGATCAGTAGGGAGTAGTCAACCCTCGATTTGGCTGTCAGGAGGTCGTTTGACACTTTATTCAGGGCGGTTTCTGTCGAGTGTAGGGGGAGGAAGCTGGACTGTAGAGGGTCAAGAAGAGAGTTTTCTGAGATATAGCTTATAAGGTGGGAGTAAACCAGGCATTCTAGTTGGGAGATGAAGGTGATATTAGAGATGTGTCAGTACTTGGCAGCATCAGTCGAGTCCAGAGTCGGTTTCTTTAGCAGTGGGGATATGATGGAGTGTTTGAATGAGGAGGGAAGATGTCAGAGGTCAGAAAAAGATTCAATATAGTGGCGAGATGGGAGATGACCACCGGGGAGTGGGATCGGAGGAGGTGTGAGGGGAGAGGGTCGCTAGCACAAGTGGTGGGGCGAGTAGAGGAGAGCAGTCTGGAGATTTCTCTATCGTTGGTCTAAGTACAGACAGTGAGCAGGAGCTAGATGCAGTGCTGACAAGACTAGGGTCAGGGCTAGTCTGGGATTTCCTGCCGGATGTCGTCAACTTTCTTTTTGGAGTGTATATATACATACATACACACACACACACACACACACACACACACACACACACACACACACACCAGGGGAGGGGAGTTATATTATATATACACATACATACATCCTTCTAGGGGGGATGTTACTGAGAATGAGTGTATATATTGGTGCATATACCGTATTTCCCACTTTTATTGTAGATTTCAGTTATTCTGCAGTCTTTAGCAGTTGGAAAATGCAGGTTTTGCCTTATCAATGGTCCAGGTGCGGCACAATTCCTTTCTTCTGCTTTACACTGCATCACTTCTCTGTCTGCAGTCTAGAAGTTCAGAAGGAGAGAAATAAATACAAGCAGCAAAATCAGCAGTGAGACAGAGCGGAGGAGAAAGAGCAGCCGGAGCTCAATCTAGCAGAAGGGGCTGTTTTTGCCTTAAAGGGGTGGTCTCGCGAAACCAAGTGGTGTTATACACTTCTGTATGGCCATATTAATGCACTTTGTAATGTACATCGTGCATTAAATATGAGCCATACAGAAGTTATTCACTTACCTGCTCCGTTGCTAGCGTCCTCGTCTCCATGGTTCCGTCTAAATTCGCCGGCAGCTTGCTTTTTTAGACGCGCTTGCGCAGTCCGGTCTTCTCCATTCAGCACGAGCCGCTTCAGTGTGCTTCCCGCTACAGCTCTTCTGCGCATGCGCAGACGAGCTGTCACTGCTCAGGAGCGCGCTGGAGCGGCCATTCTGTACCATCCTCTGTTAGAGGAAGGTGCAGAGCCGCCCAGCTGTCCCGAGAAGCCGCCCAGCTGTCCTGCCGTCCTGTCGCCCAGGTAAGTGATGGGCCGGGGGCGGGCTGCGCCGGGGGGGGGCTGCCGCTGCGCCGGGGGGGGCTGTCGCTGCGATGGGGGGGGGCTGTCGCTGTGATGGGGGGGCTGTCGCTGTGTGTCGGGGGGGGGCTGCCGCTGTGATGGGGGGGGGGGGGCTGCGCCGGTTACCTGCTGCCTGGCGGTGGGTGACTGGTCGGCCCATTCAATCCCGGGGTCCGGTCGGCAGCTGCGGGGCATCTGGTTGTCAGGGAGACACAGCTGGTAGCGTCTCGGGAGCGCGCACGTTGTGCTACAGCAAGCGATGGGAAAAGAGCCGGCGGCCATCTTGGGAAAATTTTTATAAGTTGCTGAAACGCTGGAACGGTAAGTACAAACCAGCTAGAAAAGCCATTTACAGGGGGGCTTAGTAATGTATGCTTAATAAGGGGGACTGGGCAAAAAAAAAAATTCACTGCTTCCTCGAGACATCTCCTTTAAGGAGACACCTAGAAGGTGTGGGGAGACTTATAAAGCCATCCATGCTCCTCTGGGAAATATGCTAATGGCTAGATAGAGCAATACCTCTTCAGCGCCCCCTCAATGTCACACTTTTTAGACAAGCCGTATAACAATGACTTGGAATATGAGCCAAAGTCCGAGTCTTAAAAGGTCTGACACTGACTTGCACGAATGCTGCTTTCCTTCAGGGGGCGCTGTAGAGGCATTGTTCAATCTTCCCATTTTCAATCCACCAGGAGGCACGGCTGCCACTTCCTTTATACGGATTTTGGCGTCCGCACTGGCGCTAGTTCTGTATAACGTCTGTCAGCAGCAGTTTTCGGTGGCAGCACGTAGCCATCCATCAGTCTTGGTGCCCCCGTATACCTGAGGGTCCCACGCTTTGTATATTACCACCACCTGATACGTACCCCCTTATTGGTAAGTCGCCGTAAATAATGGCATCCTGGTAAGCTCCTGCAGGCGGCGCCAGCCATCGAGTACTCTGGGCTCCCGCTGCAGGGGGCCCCATTATCTATGAAGGGACGGATGGCGCCTCCTGTACTTTCTGCTGTCACTCTTGCAGGGCCCTTGTCTGACACGAACAGCTCCTCACTACCACCAGGAGGGGGCGCCATCTGCCCACGTGTTCGGCCGCAGTGATGGAAGGATTTGCTCAGCGTCCTAATAATAACTTGGCTGAGGCTGGAGGCCCTGACCGCGCCATCCGAGCACAAAGAGAGTATACATAGTGGTCTAAAAATACCACCCCCACCTGGAACCAGCGCCTTAACCCTGTGAGCGCCAGCCGGGAGGGCATAAAACGGAGGAAGAGCTTAGGCCCTGCAATGTGCATAGCCCAGGTAACCCAGCGGGGTCCGCTCTAGAGCCATCGGAGGCGGGGGACCTCCATTAGTAACATTCTTATCCCTGCAGGTTCTTCACCACCTTCTTACAGCAAATTGGTCACAGGCAAACTACTCAGATGGGCAGGGGATGGGTTAAAGGGGGATTCTGGTCATGGAAGGACCCCTTTTTTATAGGACCCCGTGTGTGAAAATAATAAACGGAGATATACTTACCCCGCCACGGCCGGCAGGACCCAGCGCTGCAGCCTGTTGCAGTCCCGGTGATTGTTGCGACAGATGAGGTCACAGAAAACCACGAGGCTGCAGCGTCACGTTCTTGAACTCCTGGCATCATCAGAATGTGAGTGCCAATGCCAGGGTGGGCAGTGACGCTGCAGCCTCTCATTGCTCACTGGGACCGCAGCAATCTGCAGCTCTGGATCCTGGCAGCCGCGGAGGGGTAAGCATTTCTCCATTTATTATTTTCACACAAGGGGTCCTATTGAAAATGGGTTGCCCAGTTGTAAACTATTGATGGTCTATCCGAAGAATAAGTCATCAACAGTAAATCAGCAGGAGTCTACTGCCCAGGGACTCCTGCTGATCAACTGTGCACTGGGCCAGTGTGTTCTTGTACTGAGCTGATTTCTGCAGGAAGCAGACAGCTCTGTTCTCACTGTAGTGGCCAGGATTGGTATTACAGACCAAGATCCTATTGAGTTCAATGCCTGCAATACCAAACCTGGCCACTGCAGTAAAAGCTGTCTGCTTCCAGAAAGTTTTGCACATGAGTGCACTGGCGCAGTGAAGAGCTGATTGGATGGGGTCCTGGGGGATGGACACCCGCTCATCTACTATTGATCAGCATGTCTTGAGGATAGGCCATCAATAGGCTTACAACTGGACAACCCCAACAACAAAAATGAGCCATACTCCCTGGACAGATTCTGCTCTAGTCTCAGAAAAAGCTGCTGCAGGCACATGCCATCCACTATGACTGCTCTGCCAATCACTGGCTTCATGGCGGCATCACCACTGACGAGCAGCGGGGACCTCGGACCCACCTCCCCTTCAGTGAAGCCCCTCCATAGGTGGCCATTGCATGCCTCATCACCTGCTGTTTTACCATTGGACCATAGAGGCCACATCACAGCACCGTCCCACCTCCACCCCAGTGTAGCCCCTCCATAGGTGACCATTGCATGCCCCATCACCCGCTGGCTTACCATTGGACCATAGAGGCCAGCTCGCATACCAGCATAGCCCCTCCATAGGTAATACTCTTGCCCTGGGAGAAGAGCCACAATTCCACCTCACAACACCAAAATATCTTAAAAGCACAATTGTTGGAGTAATTACAGTAACAGGTCTGACTAACCCGCCGGCCGTGGATTACTCTTATTATCTTGCCTGAGGAATTCTGCCCACTTGTGCACCTTTCCTCCTCTCGGCCCTCTGCTACTCACTCTTGAGGGGCATGTAGGGACAACAAAGGACCTGTTAGTTAAACTCTCCCCAGAGGCTTTTCACCATTGCCATCTTTAATTCCTTATCCACAGCTGTAGACCTGCACCAGGTAGACTAACAGCCGGCTCGTCTGCCCCCCCCCCCCCCCCCATCTTTCCCAAAAGGCCCGCAGGGGCTCCTCTTATGGTTCCTCATTCTTAGTGACCATCGTTATCAATCTCTACTAAACAAGACCAAGATGTCAGTGGAGAACAAAGGTCCCCATCAGAACATTCAGAGAAGGTGGGAGTGACAATTCATTGTATCTCTACCCATAGATCACAAGAGTCACATGAGTTCTGGGGCAACGCTGTGAAAAATGGCGGCTTTACCACCCTATTCTTATACACTGCTTCATGACGGTCTCCAACTAATAAGTAGAGAAGCCTGACTCGTGTGTGCCAGGTAGTGCCACAAATATCCCGCTACAGTCAGTCTCCACATTACTGCACTGAAGGCCTCACAGAAGTCTCTAGACTCATGCTACCCCGGGATGGGCAGCTATCTCCATGCAGCAGTCAGTGCAATGAAGCTCAACAGGTGTTTCCAGTCAGCACCTCCACCCAAAGAAACAGTGTCCACAACATGGCACCCCTGGCATTCACATGCCAATTCTGATTTCAGTGGGGGGAAAAGGAAGAGATGTGAAAACCACAACGGCAATTTCCCACAGAAGCCAATCTTGGAGCGCGCACAACATTGATGTAAGGAAGACTATGGATCCAAGGAGCTGGAAGGGGAGGAGAAGAAGATGAGATACACTCGGAGGGAATGTGATTTTCCAGAAACCACAATGACACTAAGTGAGAAGATCCATCACATCAGCGGTTTACAGAGAAGTCACAGCGTGAAGGAAGCTAACCAACTACATAGAAGAAAGGAAGGGAATAAGGAGGGTGCCATCATGGGTTCTGCAAAATCAAGTGACCGCTGAGTGTAATTATTTCCTTCCTTCCCCCTGATAACATCAAGTGAGAGAATACACTATGGTGACAGAAGTACTGGGACATGCATATAAAGTGATGAGATTCCATTTTATTCATTTTTCCATCCGGTGTTGGCCGCCTTCGGTCTCATTGACTGCCGTCCCCTCTGCAGCCACTTCCCACCAGATCCCCATAGATGTGTGGAGGGATTTGCCCCCATTCTTGGAGAAGCTTCAGCTAGTGATGCGGGGGGTGATGGGAGTGTTAGGTGCACAGATACGGCTTTCTAGTTCCTCCCGCTCGATGAGATTCAGATCCAGACTTTGAGCCAATGAAGTCTGCAGATGTTCTGCTCCCCCACACTGCGTGCCGTATGACATGGCACTCATCATGTTGGTGGAGACACGGAGTTGTACCAGAGTATTACCACATGGGAGGTGATGCCACATTGTCCAGGATGTCTCCGTACCCATTGGTGTTGAGGGTGGACTTCACTATAACCAATGGCCCCGGTCCTTCCCAGCAGAACCCCCCCCCCCCTCTCTGCCCCTCCCAACCGCCCACACCATAGCAGAACCTCCTACAAACCTCACTGTTGGGACAATGCAGTCATGTAGAAACCGCTCTCTAGACAACCGCCACACCCAAGTGCTGCCATCACACTGGTGTATTGTGATACAGTCACACATCTAGAGAATACTGTGCGCCTCTCAAAAATTGGTCAAAATAGTGTGCAGTGGTGTAGGGGTCAATCGTAGCACAGGAGCGTCACTGAAAACAGAAGAAGTAGATCAAAAATCTAATCATTGTGATGATTCTTTTCAAACCAATGTCATAAATTTTGCAAAGGCCAATATCTGCAGATGAACACTCAAGCACGGACCTTCTCCGAGGAACGGCTGTGGAGCTACAGCTATCTCTTGGGCTTTAAAAAATGTTCATTTTGGGAGAAGGAGAGCAGCAGACAGCACCCGCACCACCACCTCCAACGCGGCCCCAACCCTTTTTTCTTATGTTTCCTTTTCAATCTTCGTTAATATTTTAGTGCATCATAGAATTATGCAACTTATGAGCTGACTTTGGAGTTTACAGAAAACTCCTGCTAGCTGTGTAAGGTCTACAAATTTGCAGTGACCAGACTGGGGACTGTGAACGACATCTGAGGCCGATGACACACACTGTGTGTATTTGCTGCTTCCCTGTTTGTTTTTTTTTTGTTTTATATTAACACAAACACCACTGCCAAGTAAATATTCCGCAACCCTTGGGGGGCATGATATGTGAGAACAGAAGGCCACAGAGTTAGGCCCCCTGCACACGGGCGGAAATCCCGCAGAATTTCAGCCAGTGGATGCTGCCATAGGATTGCATTAGAAAGCGCTATCCTAGGCAGACGGACGCACTTTGTCCCCGTGAAATTGCACGCAGAAAACAAATCGCGGCATGTTCTATTTCTTTGAGGGTCTCGCAGAGGGCCGCACAGAAATGTCACTCCCGGGCCGCCGGCTCCGCTCTGCGCATGCACCAGCTGGACGGCAGCCGACAGATCAGAGAGCGAGCCGGAGTCGCGGGAGCAGGTGAGACCCGCACTGGTCCCTGCAGGGGCGCGGGTCGGGTCCCGCTGCGTGAATTCTAGTAGCAGGATCCGACCTGGTCGTCTGCAGGCGGCCTTAAGCTTGTAACTTTGTGGACTGTCCCTGTTTGGCACAGCATAATTGAATTCTCCAGACCCCACTGCTTTGCTGCTATATACATTGACAGTAACAGGAATATCCCCTCTCCCAATGTACAGACCGCGCTTCTTACAGGCATATAACTGTGAAGCAGCTTCTTCTCTGCTCCCTCCAATACAAGCTGTGTATCTTCTCTGCTGGTATACAAGCTGTCACACCAATATATCCTCTGGAGAATATCTGACCCTAACAACGGAAAACCGTGAATGAACCAACCTTTGTACAGTACACGGGCAGAGCCGCACTTCAGCATACACATGCTCCAGTAGCAGACTCCCGGGATCCGATCTGGTGAAAACTGGGAAGATTTTAGTGCCCAGCCGATGAAGACGAGCAACACTATTCCTCAGTACTGCTGTAAGTACTTGGTAAGTTGCTCTCTGGGGTTAGTAAGAAGAGCTTTGCTTTCCTGTTCGTGATTGTGGCAAACAGGTGACTCACAGGCTCCTCCCAGTAACAAGTGATCATTCTGAAGACCAAGAGGTTTAAAATCTCTTCCCCTCGTTTTAGTTTGGGGTCGTTGAGGAAATCTGCCTTTTGATTCTCCTTTCACCTGATCTGAAGTATTCTGCCAAATCTAAGATCTTCCTCATGTCTGTCATTAGGGTCTTTGACCTTACGCCCCCGGATGACTTGCATGTGGTTTTCTGGACCAGATCTTCCATCCTAAACTCAGCAGCCAGTATGGAGCCATTTAAATCTTACCAAATGCTCATGCCCAGGGGCATACCTAAAGGCTCAGGGGCCCGGGTGCAAAAGTTCAGCTCGGGGTCCCCCCTGGGCCTCCCCCCCACACTCCCCCGTACCCATACCTAGATCGTGCTGCATACATGATCTGCCCCTTGGTGTAATCTTCCCAAACATGACGCATTTCCTGCACATGAACATTTGTTTGCAGCCCGGCAGGCCGCTCTCACACACACCGCATTTTACCGCTATTAGCGCGGTGTCCCGAGCGCCGTACTAACCGCGGTACAACACTCCCAGAGATTTTAATGAGGTTACTTAAACCTGCGCTCGAACACGGTGTTTCTAAGGCCGCAATTTTTGAGAGCCGTCTGCTATTTTTGCTTCATCGTGGTTCTTAGCACACCTCCTCACAATGATGGGGGGCATTAAAAAGCGCGGTCAGACGCTGTAACCCGTGTTCAAAAACGCTGCTCAAAATTCCGGTAAAAACGCCACAATTTCAAGCTGCGTTTTCTGAACACGTGTGGGAGCGGCCGGAGGGGGTCATGTTTATGTTGTACTTTATAAGGAAAGCGAGCAAATCTTCAAATAGAAAAAAACTCTTTCCGCGCTCCTGCTGCAGCTCCTCTTAGGGAAAAATGAACTGCAACTAGGATTGAAAAATAATGAGAAATAACTGGAATATCCTATTAAAGGATCCAATTTAAACAAAGAAATCCAAGATAAACCCAAGGTAATTTACCGCAGAAACAAAACAATACAAAACGCACCGGCTCCATCTAATCCACACAAGAAACTCATCAAAGAGACAACCAAAACCCCCCATGGTGACGGGAGTCTATTGTGGAAAGAGAAAACGCAAGTGCTGCAGTAATATTACACAGGGGAGAAAATCAGGATATTGTCCTAAGGGACAAAAACATTAACATCAACCAATGTTTAAATTGTTCTAAATTCATTATATACTTGAGTGAATGCCCATGCGGAATGCAGTATATGGGACGTACCACCAATACTCTAAATATAAGGGCGAATCAGCAGAGATTTAATAACAGGTCATTCTAAACACAGGGTCTCACGCCATTTTTCGGAGAAACATAATAAAAATCCAAAAGACATGAAAACAACACCAGTAGAACAAATCCACACGCTCTCGTTTGCACAACTAAGGATGAGAGAGATGTTCTGGATCTTTAGATTGAACACCCTAACTCCGTTTTAGATTGAACACCCTAACTCCGTTTTAGATTGAACACCCTAACTCCGTTTTAGATTGAACACCCTAACTCCGTTTTAGATTGAACACCCTAACTCCGTTTTAGATTGAACACCCTAACTCCGTTTTAGATTGAACACCCTAACTCCGTTTTAGATTGAACACCCTAACTCCGTTTTAGATTGAACACCCTAACTCCGTTTTAGATTGAACACCCTAACTCCGTTTTAGGTTGAACACCCTAACTCCGTTTTAGATTGAACACCCTAACTCCGTTTTAGATTGAACACCCTAACTCCGTTTTAGGTTGAACACCCTAACTCCGTTTTAGATTGAATACCCTAACTCCGTTTTAGATTGAACACCCTAACTCCGTTTTAGATTGAACACCCTAACTCCGTTTTAGATTGAACACCCTAACTCCGTTTTAGATTGAACACCCTAACTCCGTTTTAGATTGAACACCCTAACTCCGTTTTAGATTGAACACCCTAACTCCGTTTTAGATTGAACACCCTAACTCCGTTTCAGATTGAACACCCTAACTCCGTTTTAGATTGAACACCCTAACTCCGTTTTAGATTGAACACCCTAACTCCGTTTTAGATTGAACACCCTAACTCCGTTTTAGATTGAACACCCTAACTCCGTTTTAGATTGAACACCCTAACTCCGTTTTAGATTGAACACCCTAACTCTGTTTTAGATTGAACACCCTAACTCCGTTTTAGGTTGAACACCCTAACTCCGTTTTAGATTGAACACCCTAACTCCGTTTTAGGTTGAACACCCTAACTCCGTTTGGTCTGAACGAGGTTTTAGAGAGATTTTGATATTTGTTTTTATCGGTAACTGTTATATATATTTCCCATCACCGGCTGTTTTCTATTTGTAGCATGTAGTTTAAGGTGTATATCCCCTTTCTTTGATAAGGTATTATGGTTTTATGCTGGTATCGGGCCCATTTTTAGGTGTTTTTTCCATTATTCCTTTTCGTTTGGTCTAACTATTTATTATCCACATCACCCATAATGTATTTATAGTTTAATAATAACATCATTCATATTATTCATTATTGATGCACGCTTATATTTGGTTATCCGAGTAGTATAATTCCATCATATAGTATTTATTCTATCTTTGTATTAACATCTTTCATTAATTGATTTAGATTGAATTTTTTAGCATAATTAATTTGATGCAATATTATTGCATCGATCCCTCTGGAGGTCGGAGTTATCCCTTTTAGACATCAGATCGGGAGTTACACATCTAGCGTCCCTCCCTTCTAGAATACGGAGCTTACGTTCAGTATCAGCGTACATTCACGCTGGAACACCCTCTCCGTTACACAGCTATGACACCTTGATACCGCGCCAGAGCGACACGATACGGAGGCGCGCCAAGCACCTGTAACCCCCACCTCCAAAAAGGTAAGACATGCTATTTAAAGGTTGCATTTTAATCTATCTGTATACTTGAGAAAGGCGTCTTTAGAACGTCGAAACGCGTTGTATAACTATCGCTGCAAGATTTCCACTTGCATGCAATCCTTTATTCGGAAATACATTTATGACGAATTTATATAAATCCTGTCCGCCACGACAGTCCATTTTTCCCTAAGAGGAGCTCCAGCAGGAGCGCGGAAAGAGTTTTTTCTATTTGCTCGTTTTCACCCATTGAGGGGAGTTTTCTCTCTTTGGGACTGCTTTCATTCCGGCGGTTCTCCTTCCCTATCGAAGGATATCTGAAGTCTCTTCGTACATCACTACAGGCATACTCGGATTACAGGTGCAGGCGGGGTGTTCCCCAATGATTTAACGGTCTACGGGAACCCCGCCGTGCACCAGGTGAGTCACTCTCATTATTATATGGTGGCGCGGATCGTTACTCTGAACTTTATAAAGAAAAACACATAAAAAACCTGCATGCAGTATGTAAAGACCGCGTACGTTACTAAGGAGCTGCAGACACGATTACAAACTGCATGGGGTTAGAGGCGCTTTTTAATTGTGTGTGAAGGGTGAAATTATGTACAGTAAGTCCAGGGAGATGTGTAACTTATACCAAAGACGGACAGACAGGAGACGGACGGACAGGAGACGGACGGACATCTTATATCTATGGTGGTGATGGGGAAAGATGTACAGAGGAGGAGGAAGAGGCGATGAAGGAGAAGGAGGGGATAATAGAGGAGGTGGAAGAGGTGATGGAGATACAGGCATTGGCAGAGGTGGATGTGATGGAGGAGAAGGTGATGTGGGGAAGATGTACAGAGGAGGAGGCGGTGGAGGAGGAAGAGGCAATGCAGGAGGAGGAAGACATGATGAAGGAGGAGAAAGATGATGTGATGGCGGAGGAGGCAATGGCAGAGAAGGTGATGAAGGAGGAAGGGGTGATAGAGGAAGAAGAGGCAATTAGGGAGGAGGAGGAGTTGGTAGATGTACAGAAGAGGTGATGGGAGAAGATATATGGAAGAGGAGGAGGTGATGGAGGAGGAAAAGGGGCGATAAAGGAGGAGAAGAAGGAAGAGGCGATGGGGAAGATGTACAGAGGAGGAGGTAATCGGTAAAGATAGAGGAGGAGGAGGTGATGGAGGAGGAGGGAGTGATAAAGGAGGGGGAGGTAATGGAAAAGGCAGTGGTGATGGGGGAAGATGTATGGAGGAGGCGATGGAGAAGGGGGTGATAGAGGAGGAGGGGAGGACAAAGAGGCAACGGAGGAGGTGCAGGTGATGGAAAATAAGGTGAGGTGGGGGAGGTGATGTGGGGAGGGTGTACAGAGGAGGAGTTGATGGTGAAAAGGAGGAGGAAGATGTACAGAGGAGAAGGAAGAGGCGATGAAGGAGAAGGAGGGCATGATAGAGGAGATGGAAGAGGTGATGGATATACAGGCAATGGAGGAGGTGAATGTGATGGAGGAGATGGTGATGTGGGGAAGATGTACAGAGGAGGAGTTGAGGGTGAAAAGGAGGAGGAAGAGGCAATGCAGGAGGAGGAGGAAGACAGGATGGTGGAAGAGGAAAATGTGATGGAGTAGGAGGCAATAGAGGAGAAGGCAATGGAGGAGAAGGAGGAAGTGATGGAGGATGAGGAAGAGGTGTAGGATAGGACAAGGCGATGGTGGAGGAGGAAGACGATATGATGGCGGAGGACACAATTGAGGAGAATAAAGAAATATGTGAGAGGAGAGCGTCAGAAAACAAATTTCAGATATTATCAGACGTGAAGGAGTAAGGCAATTACTCACCGGGTGCTCAGGTGAGACCTAGCTGGAAACATGAGTCTCACCGGCACCGAAGTCCTGGAAGGCGTATATAGATGTGAAGCTTATATCCCTTATCTGTAGAGAGCCGCACAGCATTTATTACGAGCACACCCAGAAGGTTATTGGGGCTCGTCATATAACAGACAGCAAAAAAGGAAAAAACAAGGCTTGCGCTCACGGGAAAAGCAGGAAAATTTCACTTGATTAATTTTTATCTTAATCAATTTATTTAACATATATAATATACAATACAGAGAATCTGCTGAGCTGCGCGTTTCTGCGACTTGTCGCCTTTTTCAAGCTCCAATAACATATATTTAACACGATCTATTTATACCTAAATTTAAAAGGCTGGCTTACCAGTCAGCGTGCAATTAACGGTGCATGCCGTTCTCTCAGTCTTTGGGCGGGGGTCCCGCTACCTGGGAAGATCAGGTTGACGTAGTCACGTCACTCTTTGACTCGCTTCTTACGTGTCAAAATTTTTTATTTTTTATACAATGAACTTTATTAACGTATGTCTAAAGGTTCTGACAGTAAAAACCAATCTCGATCCATCTACCAAAGGGATCAAACCCGATTCAGTAGTTATCTATGATCTATATTAATTTATATACCACCACAATTAAAATCTAATATATTAAATAAAAAATAATATTTAATATGTTTCTATATAACTAGCCTATAACCTAAAGTATTATACGATAATCAATAAATAGACTATAAATAACCTCTAAGTAAATTGATACACTACTACACAAACAGGATCTTATACAAACACATTTTGTCCCGACAATTCATCCTAACATTATATTATATTATAGAAGACCATCATAAAAAATCATTCTATATGTTTTCCAGCATTTCGTTAAGTCCTACGGGGACAAGACTATTGAGCCTATAGATCCAGAACATTTCCTTTTTTCTCAATGCTGCAATGGATCTGGAATTGAGGAGAAGGTGATGGAGAAAGAAGAGGCAATTGAGGAGGAGGCGGCAATGGAGAAGATGGAGTTGGTGATGGGGAAGATGTATGGAAGAGGAGGAGCTGATGGAGGAGGAAACAGGGCGATAAAGGAGGAGGAGGTAATGGGGAAGATGTATGTAACAGGTGATGGGAGAAGATATATGGAAGAGGGGGAGGAAAAGGGGCGATAAGGTGGAGAAGGTGATTGGAAAGATGTACAGAGGAGGAGGTAATGGGTAAAGATGGAGGACGAGGAGGAGGAGGAGGAGAAGGAGGGAGTGATAAAGGAGGGGGAGGTAATGGAAAAGGCAGTGGTGATGGGGAAGATGTACGGAGGAGGAGATGGAGGAGGGGGTGATAGAGGAGGAGGGGGACAAAGAGGCGATGGAGGAGGCGATGAAGGCAGTGTCAATGGAGGAGGAGGAACCAATTGAGGAGGTGATGAAGGCAGTGTCAATAGAGGAAGACGTGCTGGAAGGGGAGGAAGACGTGCTGGAAGGGGAGGAAGACGTGCTGGAAGGGGAGGAAGACGTGCTGGAAGGGGAGGAAGACGTGCTGGAAGGGGAGGAAGACGTGCTGGAAGGGGAGGAAGACGTGCTGGAAGGGGAAGAAGACGTGCTGGAAGGGGAAGAAGACGTGCTGGAAGGGGAAGAAGACGTGCTGGAAGGGGAAGAAGACGTGCTGGAAGGGGAAGAAGACGTGCTGGAAGGGGAAGAAGACGTGCTGGAAGGGGAAGAAGACGTGCTGGAAGGGGAAGAAGACGTGCTGGAAGGGGAAGAAGACGTGCTGGAAGGGGAGGAAGCAGATGTGATGGAGGAAGCAGATGTGATGGAGGAGGATAAAGACATGATGAAGGAGTAGAAATATATGATGGACGAGGAAGATGTGATGAAGGAGGAGGCAATGGAGGATGATGTACAGAAGCAGAGGTAATAGGTAAAGATGGAGGAGGAAGAGGTGATGGAGGAGGAGGGGGATGAAGAGGTGATGGAGAAGGTGGAGATAATGTAGGAGGAGAAGGAAGAAGTGATAATGAAGGAGGAAGATGTGATGGAAGAGGAAAAGAAAATGTGATGAAGGAGGAAGACATGATGGAGGAGTGGAAATATATGATGAAGGAGGAGTAAGATGTGATGGAGGAGGAGGCAATGGAGGAGAATGAGGAAGTGATGGAGGATGAAGAGGCAATTGAAGAGATGGAGGAGGAGGAGGAGTTGGTGATGGGGGAGGAGAAGGTGATGGAGGAGGAAAAGGGGCAATAAAGGAGGAGGACAAAAGGGTGATGGAGAAGGGGGAGGTGACGTGGGAAAGATGTATAGAGGAGGAGGTGATGGGAAGGAGAAGGAGGAAGATGTATAGAGGAGGAGGTGATGGGAAGGAGAAGGAGGAAGATGTATAGAGGAGGAGGTGATGGGAAGGAGAAGGAGGAAGATGTATAGAGGAGGAGGTGATGGGAAGGAGAAGGAGGAAGATGTATAGAGGAGGAGGTGATGGGAAGGAGAAGGAGGAAGATGTATAGAGGAGGAGGTGATGGGAAGGAGAAGGAGGAAGATGTATAGAGGAGGAGGTGATGGGAAGGAGAAGGAGGAAGATGTATAGAGGAGGAGGTGATGGGAAGGAGAAGGAGGAAGATGTATAGAGGAGGAGGTGATGGGAAGGAGAAGGAGGAAGATGTATAGAGGAGTAGTAGGAATAGTGCTGGTTACAGGGGATAGTGGTGACAGTAGAGGACAGAATAGTGCTGGTTACAGGGGATAGTGGTGACAGTAGAGGACAGAATAGTGCTGGTTACAGGGGATAGTGGTGACAGTAGAGGACAGAATAGTGCTGGTTACAGGGGATAGCGGTGACAGAAGAGGACAGAATAGTGCTGGTTACAGAGGATAGTGGTGACAGTAGAGGACAGAATAATGCTGGTTACAGAGGATAGTGGTGACAGTAGAGAGGACAGAATTGTGCTGGTTACAGGGGATAGTGCTGATAGAGAGAGGAGAGAATAGTGCTGGTTACCGTGGATATTGGTGACAGTAGAGAGGATAGAATAGTGCTGGTTACAGAGGATAGTGGTGACAGTAGAAAGAGGACAGAATAGTGCTGGTTACAGAGGATAGTGATGACAGTAGAAAGAGGACAGAATAGTGCTGGTTACAGGGGATAGTGGTGACAGTAGAGGACAGAATAGTGCTGGCTACAGGGGATAGTGGTGACAGTAGAGGACAGAATAGTGCTGGTTACAGGGGATAGTGGTGACAGTAGAGGACAGAATAGTGCTGGTTACAGGGGATAGTGGTGACAGTAGAGGAC
The DNA here is from genome assembly GCF_035609145.1 of Eleutherodactylus coqui. Lineage (NCBI taxonomy): Eukaryota > Metazoa > Chordata > Amphibia > Anura > Eleutherodactylidae > Eleutherodactylus > Eleutherodactylus coqui. The sequence goes on from NC_089841.1 coordinate 466,367, forward strand.
AGAATAGTGCTGGTTACAGAGGATAGTGGTGACAGTAGAGAGGACAGAATAGTGCTGGTTACAGAGGATAGTGGTGACAGTAGGGGACAGAATAGTGCTGGTTACAGAGAATAGTGGTGACAGTAGAGAGGACAGAATAGTGCTGGTTACAGAGGATAGTGGTGACAGTAGAGGACAGAATAGTGCTGGTTACAGGGGATAGTGGTGACAGTAGAGGACAGAATAGTGCTGGTTACAGGGGATAGTGGTGACAGTAGAGGACAGAATAGTGCTGGTTACAGGGGATAGCGGTGACAGTAGAGGACAGAATAGTGCTGGTTACAGGGGATAGCGGTGACAGTAGAGGACAGAATAGTGCTGGTTACAGAGGATAGTGGTGACAGTAGAGGACAGAATAGTGCTGGTTATAGGGGATATTGGTGACAGTAGAGAGGATAGAATAGTGCTGGTTACAGGGGATAGTGGTGACAGTAGAAAGAGGACAGAATAGTGCTGGTTACAGGGGATAGTGGTGACAGTAGAGGACAGAATAGTGCTGGTTACAGGGAATAGTGGTGACAGTAGAGGACAGAATAGTGCTGGTTACAGAGGATAGTGGTGACAGTAGAGAGGACAGAATAGTGCTGGTTACAGAGGATAGTGGTGACAGTACAGGGGACAGAATAGTGCTGGTTACAGAGGATAGTGGGGACAGTAGAGGACAGAATAGTGCTGGTTACAGAGGATAGTGGTGACAGTAGAGGACAGAATAGTGCTGGTTACAGAGGATAGTGGTGACAGTAGAGGACAGAATAGTGCTGGTTACAGAGGATAGTGGTGACAGTAGAGGACAGAATAGTGCTGGTTACAGGGGATAGTGGTGACAGTAGGGGACAGAATAGTGCTGGTTACAGAGGATAGTGGTGACAGTAGAGGACAGAATAGTGCTGGTTACAGAGGATAGTGGTGACAGTAGAGGACAGAATAGTGCTGGTTACAGGGGATAGTGGTGACAGAAGAGGACAGAATAGTGCTGGTTACAGGGGATAGTGGTGACAGTAGAGGACAGAATAGTGCTGGTTACAGAGGATAGTGGTGACAGTAGAGGACAGAATAGTGCTGGTTACAGAGGATAGTGGTGACAGTAGAAAGAGGACAGAATAGTGCTGGTTACAGAGGATAGTGATGACAGTAGAAAGAGGACAGAATAGTGCTGGTTACAGGGGATAGTGGTGACAGTAGAGGACAGAATAGTGCTGGCTACAGGGGATAGTGGTGACAGTAGAGGACAGAATAGTGCTGGTTACAGGGGATAGTGGTGACAGTAGAGGACAGAATAGTGCTGGTTACAGGGGATAGTGGTGACAGTAGAGGACAGAATAGTGCTGGTTACAGAGGATAGTGGTGACAGTAGAGAGGACAGAATAGTGCTGGTTACAGAGGATAGTGGTGACAGTAGGGGACAGAATAGTGCTGGTTACAGAGAATAGTGGTGACAGTAGAGAGGACAGAATAGTGCTGGTTACAGAGGATAGTGGTGACAGTAGAGGACAGAATAGTGCTGGTTACAGGGGATAGTGGTGACAGTAGAGGACAGAATAGTGCTGGTTACAGGGGATAGTGGTGACAGTAGAGGACAGAATAGTGCTGGTTACAGGGGATAGCGGTGACAGTAGAGGACAGAATAGTGCTGGTTACAGAGTATAGTGGTGACAGTAGAGGACAGAATAGTGCTGGTTACAGGGGGTAGTGGTGACAGTAGAGAGAGGACAGAATATTGCTGGGTACAGAGGATAGTGGTGACAGTAGAGGACAGAATAGTGCTGGTTACAGGGGATAGTGGTGACAGTAGAGGACAGAATAGTGCTGGTTACAGAGGATAGTGGTGACAGTAGAGGACAGAATAGTGCTGGTTACAGAGGATAGTGGTGACAGTAGAGGACAGAATAGTGCTGGTTACAGAGGATAGTGGTGACAGGTTAGCGCTGGTTATTGAAGATTTTGGTCACAGCTTAGCGCTGGTAATGGAGGATAGTGGTGACAGGTTAGTGCTTGTTATAAAGGATATTGGTGACAGGTTAGTGCTAGCTATGGACGATAGTGGTGACAGATTAGTGCTGGTTATGGGGAAGAGTGCTGTTTATGAAAGACAATAGTGACAGGATCTCGCTGATTATGGATGATAGTGGTACAGGTTAGTGCTGGTAATGGAGGAGAGTGGTGACATGATATTGCTGGTTATGGAGGAGAGTAGTGATAGGTTAGCACTGGTTAAGGCAGATAGTGGTTACAGGTTAGTGCTGGTTATGGCGGATAGTGGTGACAGGATAGCGCTCGTTTAGTGGATAGTTGTGACAGGTTAGCGCTGGGTATGGAGGATAGTGGTGACAAAGTAGAGTGGCGACAGGTTAGCGCTGGTTATGGAGGAGAGTGGTGACAGTTTAGCGCTGGTTATGGTGGATAGCGGTGACAGGTTAGCGCTGGTTATAGAGTATATTGGTGACAGAATAGTGCTGGTATTTGAGAATATTGGTGACAGGTTAGCGCTGGTTATGGAGCAGTGGTGACAGGTTAGCGCTGGTTATGGAGCAGTGGTGACAGGTTAGCGCTGGTTATGGAGCAGTGGTGACAGGTTAGCGCTGGTTATGGAGCAGTGGTGACAGGTTAGCGCTGGTTATGGAGCAGTGGTGACAGGTTAGCGCTGGTTATGGAGCAGTGGTGACAGGTTAGCGCTGGTTATGGAGCAGTGGTGACAGGTTAGCGCTGGTTATGGAGCAGTGGTGACAGGTTAGCGCTGGTTATGGAGCAGTGGTGACAGGTTAGCGCTGGTTATGGAGGATAATGGTTACAGTATAGCACTGATTATGGAGAATATCGCTGGTTATGATTGATATTGTTGAGAAGTAAGCGATAATTACTGAGGAGAGTGCTGGTAATGAAGGAGAGTGGTGACAGGTTAGCTCTTGTTTTGTAGGATAGTGGTGACAGGTTGGTGGTGGTTAGGGTGTATATTAGTGACAAGTTAGCGCTAGTTTTGGCGGATAGTGGTGACAGGTTAGCACAGGTTATGGAGGATAGTGCTGACAGAATAGTGCTGTTTACAGAGGATAGTGGGGACAGGTTAGCGCTGCTTATAGAGGATAGTGGTGAAAGGTTAGCACTGATTATGGAACATAGTGGTGACAGCTTAGTGCTGGTTATGGAGGATAGTGGTGACAGGTTAGTGCTGGTTATAGAGGACAGTTGTGACAGGTTAGTGCTGGTTATGGGGGACAGTGGGGGACAGGATAGCGCTGGTTATGGAGGATTGTGGAGAAAGAATAGTACTGGTTATGGAGGAGAGTGGTGACAGGATAGTACTGGTTATGGAGGAGAGTGGTGACAGGTTAGCGCTGGTTATGGTGGATAATTGTGACAGGTTAGCGCTGGTTATGGCGGACAGTGGTGACAGGATAGCGCTGGTTATGGAGGACAGTGGTGCCAGGATAGCGCTGGTTATGGAGGACAGTGGTGCCAGGATAGCGCTGGTTATGGAGGACAGCGGTGCCAGGATAGCGCTGGTTATGGAGGACAGCGGTGCCAGGATAGCGCTGGTTATGGAGGACAGCGGTGCCAGGATAGCGCTGGTTATGGAGGACAGCGGTGCCAGGATAGCGCTGGTTATGGAGGACAGCGGTGCCAGGATAGCGCTGGTTATGGAGGACAGCGGTGACAGGATAGCGCTGGTTATGGAGGACAGCGGTGACAGGATAGCGCTGGTTATGGAGGACAGCGGTGACAGGATAGCGCTGGTTATGGAGGACAGAGGTGACAGGATAGCGCTGGTTATGGAGGACAGCGGTGACAGGATAGCGCTGGTTATGGTGGATAATTGTGACAGGTTAGCGCTGGTTATAGAGTATATTGGTGACAGAATAGTGCTGTTTACAGAGGATAGTGGAGACAGGTTAGTGCTGCTTATGGCGGATAATGGTTACAGGGTAGCACTGATTATGGAGAATATCGCTGGTTATGGTTGATATTGTTGAGAAGTAAGCAATAATTACTGAGGAGAGTGCTGGTAATGAAGGAGAGTGGTGACAGGTTAGCTCTTGTTTAGTAGGATAGTGGTGACAGGTTGGTGGTGGTTAGGGTGTATATTAGTGACAGGTTAGCGCTAGTTTTGGCGGATAGTGGTGACAGGTTAGCACAGGTTATGGAGGATAGTGCTGACAGAATAGTGCTGTTTACAGAGGACAGTGGTGAAAGGTTAGTGCTGGTTATGGCGGACAGGTTAGTGCTGGTTATGGAGGACAGTGGTGACAGGTTAGTGCTGGTTATGGCGGACAGGTTAGTGCTGGTTATGGCGGATAGTGGTTACAGGTTAGTGCTGGTTATGGCGGACAGTGGTGACAGGTTAGTGCTGGTTATGGAGGACAGTGGTGACAGGATAGCGCTGGTTATGGAGGACAGTGGTGACAGGTTAGTGCTGGTTATGGCGGACAGTGGTGACAGGTTAGCACTGATTATGGAACATAGTGGTGACAGGTTAGTGCTGGTTATAGAGGACAGTGGTGACAGGTTAGTGCTGGTTATGGCGGACAGGTTAGTGCTGGTTATAGAGGACAGTGGTGACAGGTTAGTTCTGGTTATGGCGGACAGGTTAGTGCTGGTTATGGAGGACAGTGGTGACAGGTTAGTGCTGGTTATGGCGGACAGGTTAGTGCTGGTTATGGAGGACAGTGGTGACAGGTTAGCGCTGGTTATGGCGGACAGTGGTGACAGGTTAGCGCTGGTTATGGCGGACAGTGGTGACAGGTTAGCGCTGGTTATGGCGGACAGTGGTGACAGGTTAGTGCTGGTTATGGCGGACAGTGGTGACAGGTTAGTGCTGGTTATGGCGGACAGTGGTGACAGGATAGCGCTGGTTATGGAGGACAGTGGTGACAGGATAGCGCTGGTTATGGAGGAGAGTGGTGACAGGTTAGTGCTGGTTATGGCGGACAGCGGTGACAGGTTAGTGCTGGTTATGGCGGACAGTGGTGACAGGATAACGCTGGTTATGGAGGACAGTGGTGACAGGATAACGCTGGTTATGGAGGACAGTGGTGACAGGTTAGCGCTGGTTATGGAGGACAGTGGTGACAGGATAGCACTGGTTATAGAGGACAGTGGTGACAGGTTAGTGCTGGTTATGGCGGACAGTGGTGACAGGTTAGTGCTGGTTATGGAGGACAGTGGTGACAGGTTAGTGCTGGTTATGGAGGACAGTGGTGACAGGATAGCGCTGGTTATGGAGGACAGTGGTGACAGGATAGCGCTGGTTATGGAGGAGAGTGGTGACAGGTTAGTGCTGGTTATGGCGGACAGTGGTGACAGGTTAGTGCTGGTTATGGCGGACAGTGGTGACAGGATAACGCTGGTTATGGAGGACAGTGGTGACAGGATAACGCTGGTTATGGAGGACAGTGGTGACAGGTTAGTGCTGGTTATGGCGGACAGCGGTGACAGGATAGCGCTTAATATTTTTGCGACAGCCACCATGGGGTGGAGCCTAGATACCCGCCCACAACCATCCCAGGGGAGGGAGCGGGCAACATAGAGTGAGACGGAGGAGAGCTCTGCACACTGCCGGTGGTGTACATAGCCGGATGTCAGCGCTGGGGAGCGGGGACAATCACAGAGCGAGGGCGGGCACACATGCCGACTCCAGACTACACAGCGCTGGGGACATGATGATGCCCAGCCAATCCAGCGTTGGTTGTGGGCGGGCATCTTGGCTCCACCCCTTTAGTTCCGGTGGCCTCAAGCTACAATGATTGGTCTGTTGGGGCCCCGTGGTGGGACAGATCCGTCTTCTGAGGTGTCTCTCCTGTACCGCTTCTGACTGCCAGGGAGGACAGGAGCCGCCCTACGCCAACGATGTCATTGCAGGGGGCGGGGCCAGGGCTCCCGCGCCTACAGCTACTTTCTCTGATTGGCAGTACAAGGAGCCCCGCCTCCGGAAAAGCCGTTTCCATGGAGACGAAAGAACACAACCGACCGACAGGAGACACCGGAACGGAGAAGCCGGCGATAGGGAAACGGCAAGGTCAGACAGGGGGTCCTAGGGCCGATCACACTGTAGCGACTGTTATCGATATCAGTGTGATATGCCGACCGCTAATGTAATGTACCGATACCAGTGTGATATACCGCCCACCAGTGTGATATACTGATATCAGTGTGATATACCGCCCACCAGTGTGATATACTGATATCAGTGTGATATACCGCCCACCAGTGTGATATACTGATACCAGTATGATATACCGGCCACCAGTGTGCTATACTGATATCAGTGTGCTATACTGATATCAGTGTGATATACCGCCCACCAGTGTGATATACTGATACCAGTGTGATATACCGGCCACCAGTGTGATATACTGATACCAGTGTGATATACCGGCCACCAGTGTGATATACTGATACCAGTGTGATATACCGGCCACCAGTGTGCTATACTGATATCAGTGTGCTATACTGATATCAGTGTGATATACCGCCCACCAGTGTGATATACTGATATCAGTGTGATATACCGGCCACCAGTGTGATATACCGGCCACCAGTGTGATATACTGATATCAGTGTGATATACCGGCCACCAGTGTGATATACTGATACCAGTGTGATATACTGATATCAGTGTGATATACTGATATCAGTGTGATATACCGGCCACCAGTGTGATATACTGATATCAGTGTGATATACCGGCCACCAGTGTGATATACTGATATCAGTGTGATATACCGGCCACCAGTGTGATATACTGATATCAGTGTGATATACCGGCCACCAGTGTGATATACTGATATCAGTGTGATATACCGGCCACCAGTGTGATATACCGGCCACCAGTGTGATATACCGGCCACCAGTGTGATATACTGATACCAGTGTGATATACTGATACCAGTGTGATATACTGATACCAGTGTGATATACTGATACCAGTGTGATATACCGGATATCAGTGTTATATTCCGGCCACCAGTGTGATATACCGGCCACTAATGTAATGTACCGATACCAGTATGATATACCGGCCACCAGTGTGATATACCGGCCACTAATGTAATGTACCGATACCAGTATGATATACTGATATCAGTATGATATACCGCCCACCAGTGTGATATACTGATATCAGTGTGATATACCAATATCAATATGATATATCGACCACTAATGTAATGTACAGATACCAGTATGATATACCGCCCACCAGTGTGATACACCGGCCAACAGTATGATTTACCGGCCACCAGTGTCATATACCGGACACCAGTGTGATATACTGATACCAGTATGATTTACCGGCCACCAGTGTGATATACTGATACCAGTATGATTTACCGGCCACCAGTGTGATATACTGATATCAGTGTGATATACCGGCCACCAGTGTGATATACTGATATCAGTGTGATATCCCGGCCACCAGTGTGATATACCGATATCAGTATGCTATACCGGCCACCAGTGTGATATACCGATATCAGTGTGATATACCGGCCACCAGTGTGATATACTGATATCAGTGTGCTATACCGGCCACCAGTGTGATATACTGATATCAGTATGCTATACCGGCCACCAGTGTGATATACTGATATCAGTATGCTATACCGGCCACCAGTGTGATATACTGATATCAGTATGCTATACCGGCCACCAGTGTGATATACTGATATCAGTATGCTATACCGGCCACCAGTGTGATATACTGATATCAGTATGATATACCGGCCACCAGTGTGATATACTGATATCAGTGTGATATACCGGCCACCAGTGTGATATACCGATATCAGTGTGATATACCGGCCACCAGTGTGATATACTGATATCAGTGTGCTATACCGGCCACCAGTGTGATATACTGATATCAGTGTGATATACCGGCCACCAGTGTGATATACTGATATCAGTATGATATACCGCCCACCAGTGTGATATACCGATACCAGTATGATATACCGGCCACCAGTGTGCTATACCGGCCACTAATGTAATGTACCGATACCAGTGTGATATACCACCCACCAGTGTGATATACTGATATCAGTATGATATACCGGCCACCAGTGTGATATACTGATATCAGTATGATATACCGGCCACCTGTGTGATATACCGATATCAGTATGATATACCGGCCACCTGTGTGATATACCAATATCAATATGATATATCGACCACTAATGTAATGTACCGGCACCAGTGTCATATACTGATATCAGTGTGATATACCGGCCACCAGTGTGATATACCAATACCAATATGATATATCGACCACTAATGTAATGTACCGATACCAGTATGATATACCGCCCACCAGTGTGATATACCAGCCACCAGTGTCATATATCAATATGATATATCGACCACTAATGTAATGTACCGGCCACCAGTGTGATATACTGATACCAGTGTGATATACTGATACCAGTGTGATATATCGACCACTAATGTAATGTACCGGCCACCACTGTCATATACCTATATCAGTGTGATATACCGGCCACCAGTGTCATATACCTATATCAGTATGTTATACCAGCCACCAGTGTGATATACCTATATCAGTATGTTATACCAGCCACCAGTGTGATATACCGATATCCGTGTGATATACCGATATCAGTGTGATATACCGCCCACCAGTGTGATATACTGATATCAGTGTGAGAAACCAAAATTGGCAGCAGCACGCAAAATAAATTCACTATCAGAGGTATACAAACCTATAATCTAACCACATTAAATAATGCAAGGTTCTTAGTATGTAATTTGATCAAATTACATTGGCCCATCTACCAACGTCCAGGTGACCAAGCTCTCAGATGGGTCCTAACATTAATACCAGGTGGATATCTTAACCTGGGAAAGCTGAGTTCCTACCTCTCAAAATGCTCCTCTCTTGGGACTAAGCCTACAAATAAAACCGGGGAGGGTAGGATACTATATAGATGTTCCAATAGGACGGACAGGAGGTAGATGGGCGGCAGGTGTGCACGACCCAGTGAAGGCAGCCAAAGCTTCACAATATTTGTATAGAAAGGGAAAAAAAGGGGGGTCAGCACTACCCATTGGAAATATATCCCAATAGAAATGTATAGGTGCACGCTGCCGCCCATCTACCTCCTGTCCCTCCTATTGGAACATCTATATAGTATCCTACCCTCCCCGGTTTTATTTGTAGGCTTAGTCCCAAGAGAGGAGCATACCAGTGTGATATACCAATATCAATATGATATATCGACCACTAATTTAATGTACCGGCCACCAGTGTCATATACTGATATCAGTATGATATACCAGCCACCAGTGTGATATACTGATACCACTGTGATATACCGGCCACCAGTGTCCTATACCAATATCAATATGATATATCGACCACTAATTTAATGTAGCGGCCACCAGTGTGATATACTGATACCAGTGTGATATACTGATACCAGTGTGATATACTGATACCAGTGTGATATACCGGCCACCAGTGTGATATACCAATATCAATATGACATATCAACCACTAATTTAATGTACCGGCCACCAGTGTGATATACCGGCCACCAGTGTCATATACTGATATCAGTATGATATACCAGCCACCAGTGTGATATACTGATACCACTGTGATATACCGGCCACCAGTGTCCTATACCAATATCAATATGATATATCGACCACTAATTTAATGTACCAGCCACCAGTGTGATATACTGATACCAGTGTGATATACTGATACCAGTGTGATATACCGGCCACCAGTGTCATATACCAATATCAATATGATATATCGACCATTAATGTAATGTACCGGCACCAGTGTCATATACTGATATCAGTGTGATATACCACCCACCAGTGTTATATACTGATATCAGTATGATATACCGCCCACCAGTGTGATATACTGATATCAGTATGATATACCGCCCACCAGTGTGATATACTGATATCAGTATGATATACCGCCCACCAGTGTGATATACTGATATCAGTATGATATACCGCCCACCAGTGTGATATACTGATATCAGTGTGATATACCGCCCACCAGTGTGATATACCGCCCACCAGTGTGATATACCGCCCACCAGTGTGATATACCGGCCACCAGTGTGATACACCGCCCACCAGTGTGATACTGATATCAGTGTGATATACCAATATCAAAATGATATATTGACCACTAATGTAATGTACCGATACCAGTATGATATACCGCCCACCAGTGTGATTTACCGGCCAACAGTGTTATTTACCGGCCAACAGCGTGATGTATCAATATGATATATAGACCACTAATGTAATGTACAGATACCAGTATGATTTACCGGCCACCAGTGTGATTTACCGGCCACCAGTGTGATATACTGATACCAGTATGATTTACCGGCCACCAGTGTGATATACTGATATCAGTGTGATATACCGGCCAACAGTGTGATCTACCGGCCATCAGTGTCATATACCGATATCAGTATAATATATCGACCACCAGTTTGATATACCGATAACAGTGTGATATACCGGCCACCAATGTCATATACCTATACCAGTATGATATACCGGCCACCTGTGTGATATACCAATATCAATATGATATATCGACCACTAATGTAATGTACCGGCACCAGTGTCATATACTGATATCAGTGTGATATACCGGCCACCAGTGTGATATACCGGCCACCAGTGTGATATACCGGCCACCAGTGTGATATACCGGCCACCAGTGTGATATACCGGCCACCAGTGTGATATACTGATATCAGTATGATATACCGGCCACCAGTGTGATATACTGATATCAGTGTGATATACTGATATCAGTGTGATATACTGATATCAGTGTGATATACTGATATCAGTGTGATATACCGGCCACCAGTGTGATATACTGATATCAGTCTGATATACCGGCCACCAGTGTGATATACTGATATCAGTATGATATACCGGCCACCAGTGTGATATACTGATATCAGTCTGATATACCGGCCACCAGTGTGATATACTGATATCAGTCTGATATACCGGCCACCAGTGTGATATACTGATATCAGTCTGATATACCGGCCAACAGTGTGATATACTGATATCAGTGTGATATACCGCCCACCAGTGTGATATACCGATATCAAAATGTACCGATACCAGTATGATATACCGGCCAACAGTGTGATCTACCGGCCATCAGTGTCATATACCGATATCAGTATAATATATCGACCACCAGTTTGATATACCGATAACAGTGTGATATACCGGCCACCAATGTCATATACCTATACCAGTATGATATACCGGCCAACAGTGTGATATACCAATATCAATATGATATATCGACCACTAATGTAATGTACCGGCACCAGTGTCATATACTGATATCAGTGTGATATACCGGCCACCAGTGTGATATACCGGCCACCAGTGTGATATACCGGCCACCAGTGTGATATACCGGCCACCAGTGTGATATACCGGCCACCAGTGTGATATACTGATATCAGTATGATATACCGGCCACCAGTGTGATATACTGATATCAGTGTGATATACTGATATCAGTGTGATATACTGATATCAGTGTGATATACCGGCCACCAGTGTGATATACTGATATCAGTCTGATATACCGGCCACCAGTGTGATATACTGATATCAGTATGATATACCGGCCACCAGTGTGATATACTGATATCAGTCTGATATACCGGCCACCAGTGTGATATACTGATATCAGTCTGATATACCGGCCACCAGTGTGATATACTGATATCAGTCTGATATACCGGCCACCAGTGTGATATACTGATATCAGTCTGATATACCGGCCAACAGTGTGATATACTGATATCAGTGTGATATACCGCCCACCAGTGTGATATACCGATATCAAAATGTACCGATACCAGTATGATATACCGGCCAACAGTGTGATCTACCGGCCATCAGTGTCATATACCGATATCAGTATAATATATCGACCACCAGTTTGATATACCGATAACAGTGTGATATACCGGCCACCAATGTCATATACCTATACCAGTATGATATACCGGCCAACAGTGTGATATACCAATATCAATATGATATATCGACCACTAATGTAATGTACCGGCACCAGTGTCATATACTGATATCAGTGTTATATACCGGCCACCAGTGTGATATACCGGCCACCAGTGTGATATACCGGCCACCAGTGTGATATACCAATATCAATATGATATATCGACCACTAATGTAATGTACCGGCACCAGTGTGATATACTGATATCAGTGTGATATACCGGCCACCAGTGTGATATACCGGCCACCAGTGTGATATACCGGCCACCAGTGTGATATACCGGCCACCAGTGTGATATACCGGCCACCAGTGTGATATACCGGCCACCAGTGTGATATACCGGCCACCAGTGTGATATACTGATATCAGTATGATATACCGGCCACCAGTGTGATATACTGATATCAGTGTGATATACTGATATCAGTGTGATATACCGGCCACCAGTGTGATATACTGATATCAGTCTGATATACCGGCCACCAGTGTGATATACTGATATCAGTATGATATACCGGCCACCAGTGTGATATACTGATATCAGTCTGATATACCGGCCACCAGTGTGATATACTGATATCAGTCTGATATACCGGCCACCAGTGTGATATACTGATATCAGTCTGATATACCGGCCACCAGTGTGATATACTGATATCAGTCTGATATACCGGCCACCAGTGTGATATACTGATATCAGTCTGATATACCGGCCACCAGTGTGATATACTGATATCAGTCTGATATACCGGCCAACAGTGTGATATACTGATATCAGTGTGATATACCGCCCACCAGTGTGATATACCGATATCAAAATGTACCGATACCAGTATGATATACCGGCCAACAGTGTGATCTACCGGCCATCAGTGTCATATACCGATATCAGTATAATATATCGACCACCAGTTTGATATACCGATAACAGTGTGATATACCGGCCACCAATGTCATATACCTATACCAGTATGATATACCGGCCCCCTGTGTGATATACCAATATCAATATGATATATCGACCACTAATGTAATGTACCGGCACCAGTGTCATATACTGATATCAGTGTGATATACCGGCCACCAGTGTGATATACCGGCCACCAGTGTGATATACCAATATCAATATGATATATCGACCACTAATGTAATGTACCGGCACCAGTGTCATATACTGATATCAGTGTTATATACCGGCCACCAGTGTGATATACCGGCCACCAGTGTGATATACCAATATCAATATGATATATCGACCACTAATGTAATGTACCGATACCAGTATAATATACCGCCCATCAGTGTGATATACTGATACCAGTGTGATATACCAGCCACCAGTGTCATATACCAATATCAATATGATATATCGACCACTAATGTAATGTACCGGCCACCAGTGTCATATACCGGCCACCAGTGTCATATACCAATATCAATATGATATATCGACCACTAATGTAATGTACCGGCCACCAGTATGATATACCAGCCACCAGTGTGATATACTGATATCAGTATGATATATTAACCACTAATGTAATGTACCGGCCACCAGTGTGATATACCGATATCAGTGTGATATACCGATATCAGTGTGATATACCGATATCAGTGTGATATACCGATATCAGTGTGATATACCGATATCAGTGTGATATACCGGCCACCAGTGTGATATACCGATATCAGTGTGATATACCGGCCACCAGTGTGATATTCCGATATCAGTGTGATATACCGGCCACCAGTGTGATATACCGATATCAGTATGTTATACCGGCCACCAGTGTGATATACCGATATCAGTGTGATATACCGATATCAGTGTGATATACCGATATCAGTGTGATATACCGATATCAGTGTGATATACCGATATCAGTGTGATATACCGGCCACCAGTGTCATATACCGATATCAGTGTGATATACCGATATCAGTGTGATATACCGCCCACCAGTGTGATATACCGCCCACCAGTGTGATATACCGGCCACCAGTGTGATATACCGGCCACCAGTGTGATATACCGGCCACCAGTGTGATATACCGATATCAGTGTGATATACCGGCCACCAGTGTGATATACCGATATCAGTATGATATACCGGCCACCAGTGTGATATACCAATATCAATATGATATATCGACCACTAATGTAATGTACCGGCCACCAGTGTGATATACCGATATCAGTATGATATACCGGCCACCAGTCTGATATACCGATATCAATATGATATATCGACCACTAATGTAATGTAGCGATACCAGTATGATATACCAGCCACCAGTGTGATATACTGATATCAGTCTGATATACCGGCCACCAGTGTGATATACCGATATCAATATGATTTATCGACCACCAGTGTGATGCACCGGCCACCAGTATGATATAATAATAATAATAATAATCTTTATTTGTATAGCGCCAACTTATTCCGCAGCGCTTTCAGGCATGGATAAATGCAAACACAACAATTACAATATAAGGTACATTGGGTTAGACACAAATGGGTTGGGGGTGGTACAGGAGGAGCAGGGGTTGGGGAACACAGGCAATAGGAAATTAGATGTACAGATCATTTATCAGAAGGCAAACAGGGTGGAGCACCATAGGGAGGGGCGAGGGACTAGGTCAGGCGATTTGGTATGCTTCCCTGAAGAGGTGCGTTTTTAAGGCACGTCTGAAGTTTTGTCCATCGGGAATTGTCGGGATGCCTTGGGGTAGAGCGTTCCAGAGGATGGGTGCTGCTCTGGTGAAGTCCTGTAGGCGAGCATGAGAGGTTCGTATTACAGGGGTGTTTAGTCTGAGGGTGTTAGCCGATCGGAGTGAGCGGGCTGGGTGGTGTACTGACAGGAGGGAGGCGATGTATGGTGGTGTACTGACAGTAGGGAGGCGATGTATGGTGGTGTACTGACAGGAGGGAGGCGATGTATGGTGGTGTACTGACAGGAGGGAGGCGATGTATGGTGGTGTACTGACAGGAGGGAGGCGATGTATGGTGGTGTACTGACAGGAGGGAGGCGATGTATGGTGGTGTACTGACAGGAGGGAGGCGATGTATGGTGGTGTACTGACAGGAGGGGGGCGATGTATGGTGGTGTACTGACAGTAGGGAGGTGATGTATGGTGGTGTACTGACAGGAGGGAGGCGATGTATGGTGCTGTACTGACAGGAGGGAGGCGATGTATGGTGGTGTACTGACAGGAGGGAGGCGGTGTATGGTGGTGTACTGACAGGAGGGAGGCGGTGTATGGTGGTGTACTGACAGGAGGGAGGCGGTGTATGGTGGTGTACTGACAGGAGGGAGGCGGTGTATGGTGGTGTACTGACAGGAGGGAGGCGGTGTATGGTGGTGTACTGACAGGAGGGAGGCGGTGTATGGTGGTGTACTGACAGTAGGGAGGCGATGTATGGTGGTGTACTGACAGTAGGGAAGCGATGTATGGTGGTGTACTGACCGTAGGGAGGCGATGTATGGTGGTGTACTGACCGGAGGGAGGCGATGTATGGTGGTGTACTGACAGGAGGGAGGCGATGTATGGTGGTGTACTGACAGGAGGGAGGCGATGTATGGTGGTGTACTGACAGGAGGGAGGCGATGTATGGTGGTGTACTGACAGGAGGGAGGCGATGTATGGTGGTGTACTGACAGGAGGGAGGCGATGTATGGTGGTGTACTGACAGGAGGGAGGCGATGTATGGTGGTGTACTGACAGGAGGGAGGCGATGTACGGTGGTGTACTGACAGGAGGGAGGCGATGTACGGTGGTGTACTGACAGGAGGGAGGCGGTGTACGGTGGTGTACTGACAGGAGGGAGGCGATGTACGGTGGTGTACTGACAGGAGGGAGGCGGTGTATGGTGGTGTACTGACAGGAGGGAGGCGATGTATGGTGGTGTACTGACAGGAGGGAGGCGATGTATGGTGGTGTACTGACAGGAGGGAGGCGATGTATGGTGGTGTACTGACAGGAGGGAGGCGATGTATGGTGGTGTACTGACAGGAGGGAGGCGATGTATGGTGGTGTACTGACAGGAGGGAGGCGATGTATGCTGGTGTACTGACAGGAGGGAGGCGATGTATGCTGGTGTACTGACAGGAGGGAGGCGATGTATGCTGGTGTACTGACAGGAGGGAGGCGATGTATGCTGGTGTACTGACAGGAGGGAGGCGATGTATGGTGGTGTACTGACAGGAGGGAGGCGATGTATGCTGGTGTATGGACAGGAGGGAGGCGATGTATGGTGGCGCAGCGCCATGCAGAGCTTTGTGAGTGAGGTAGAGGAGTTTAAATTTAGTTCTGCAGTGGATGGGCAGCCAATGCAGTGACTGGCAGAGTGCAGAGGCGTCTGAGTAACGACTGGATAGAAAAATGAGTCTAGCTGCTGCATTTAGTATGGATTGGAGTGGAGCGAGTCTAGTGCGGGGGAGGCCAATGAGTAGCGAGTTGCAGTAGTCAAGCCGGGAGTGGATGAGGGCACCCACAAGCGTCTTTAGCGTGTCCGTGGTTAGGAACGGACGTATTTTAGCAATATTTCTGAGGTGCATATAGCATGTTTGGGCCGGATATTGGATATGGGGGGTAAAGGTGAGGTAAGAGTCCAGTGTGACCCCAAGGCTGCGGGCATGCCGTCTGGGGGTTATGATGGTGCCAGACACTGGAATGGAGATGTTGAGGGGAGGTTGGTTAGAAGGTGGAAAGACAAGGAGGTCAGTTTTAGAGAGGTTAAGGCCGCCTGCAGACGAGCGGGTCGGATCCGGCAGCGAGAAATCTCGCCGCGCGATCCGACCCCAGAGCCTGCAGGGACGAGCACGTACTCACCCGCGCCTGGCGGCCCCGGCTCTTTGATGTGCTGGCTGCCGCGCAGACCGGAGCCGGCAGCCAGGTGAGTGCGTGCCCCGCAGAAAATTAGAACATGCCGCGGTTTGTTTGCCGCGCGAGATTTCGCGCGGCCAAACCGCGGCCGTCTGCATAGGAGTGCGTATTGTAATGCACTCCTATGCAGACTTTCAGCGGCGGAAATCCCACGGGAAATCCCGCGGCGGGATTTCCGCTCGTCTGCAGGCGGCCTAAGTTTGAGAAAAAGGGAGGACATAGTGTTAGAGACAGCGGACAGACAGTCAGTGATATTTTGGAGGAATGGTCCAGAGATCTCACGAGAGGAGGTGTATAGTTGGGTGTCGTCAGCATAGAGATGGTATTGGAGGCCAAATTTGTGGATGGTTTGTCCAATTGGGGCAGTATAGATAGAGAAGAGAAGGGGACCAAGGACCGAGCCCTGGGGTACCCCAACAACGAGAGGAGGGGGCCGAGGAGTGAGCCCTGGGGTACCCCAACAGCGAGAGGAAGTGGGAGGAGATAGAGCCAGCAAAGGAGACACTGAAAGAGCGGTCAGAGAGGTAGGAAGAGAACCAGGAGAGAGCAGTGTCCTTTAGACCAATAGAGTGCAGCATAGTGAGAAGGAGATTATGGTCGACAGTGTCAGATGCAGCAGAGAGGTCAAGGAGGATTAGTAGGGAGTAATCACCTCTAGACTTTGCAGTCATCGGGTCATTTGTTACTTTTGTAAGGGCAGTTTCGGTCGAGTGTAGAGAGCGGAAACCAGACTGGAGGGGGTCGAGGAGCGAGTTGTCAGAGAGAAAGCGAGTAAGGCGGGAGTAGACCAGGCGTTCCAGTAATTTGGAGATGAAGGGGAGGTTTGAGACGGGTCGGTAGTTGGCAGCATCAGTCGGGTCCAGGGTTGGTTTTTTTAAGCAGAGGGGATATAATGGAGTGTTTAAATGAGGAGGGAAAAGTGCCAGAGGTTAGGGAGAGGTTGCAGATTGTGGTGAGGTGAGTAATGAAAGCTGGGGAAAGGGAGTGGAGGAGGTGAGAGGGGAGAGGGTCGCTAGCGCAGGTGGTGGGGCGGGCAGCGGAAAGGAGCCTGGAGACTTCTTCCTCTGTCATTGGTTCTAGCGTAGATAGTGAGTAGGTGCTGGGTGCAGTGCTGATGAAGCTGGGATCAGGGCTAACCATGCAGCTTTCAGAGATTTCTTTTCGAATGTTGTTGATTTTTTCTTTGGAATAGGCAGCTAGTTCTCCAGCAGTCAGGTCTGTCGCAGGGGCCTGTTCCTTGGGGCTGAGGAGGGAGTAAAAGGTCTCAAAGAGTTGTTTGGGGTTGTGGGATAGTGAGGAGACAAGGGAGGTGAAATAAACTTGTTTGGCATGGTGGAGGGCTAGGTTATACATTTTAAGCATGAATTTGAAGTGGAGGAAGTCTGCCGGCAGCTTTGACTTTCTGCACAGCTGCTCGGCGCACCTAGAGCACCGCCGGATGAAGCGCGTTTGGGACGTGAGCCAGGGTTGCCGTGGTCTGCGTTTGACGGCTCGCGTCACGGGCGGTGCCGCTTCATCCAGGGCACGGCTGAGGGTGGTGTGGTAGTATTCAGCTGCCAGGTTAGGGCAGGGGAGGCGAGAGATAGGTGATAGGGAGGACTGAATAGTTTCAGCAAACTGTGTAGTGCGGACAGACTGGAGGTTCCTAGAGGTGCGATAGATAGGAGGGTCAGGAGAGATGCTAGGGTGCCTGATGGAGAAAGAGAGAAGGTTGTGATCCGAGAGTGGAAGTGGGGAGTTAGTAAAGTGAGAAGCAGAGCAGAGACGGAGGAAAACTAAATCGAGAGTGTTACCATCTCTATGAGTGGGGGAGTCAGAGATTAGTGATAAGCCAAAGGAGGAGGTAAGTGTTAAAAGCCGGGAGGCAGATGAGGAGCTAGAGTCGTTAGTAGGGATGAAATCACCAAGGATGAGATTTGGATTTCACAGGATAGGAAGTGGGGGAGCCGGGCAGCAAAGTGGTCTAGGAACAGGCGGGTGGGACCTGGGGGGCGGTAAATAACTGCGACACGCAGAGGCAGGGGGCGGAAGAGTCGCAGGGTGTGGACTTCGAAGGAGTGAAAGGTAAGCGAGGGAGCTGAGGGAATGACCTGGAAGGTACAGTTTGGGGAGAGGATGATGCCTACTCCTCCACCGCGTCTGTCATCCGATCTGGGGGTTTGGGAGAACTGCAGGCCATCATAGGACAATGCAGGGGGGGGAGGTAGAATCGGACTGCTGTATCCAGGTTTCTGTGAGGGCGAGCAGATTAAAGTGTTTACTGGTGAAAAGGTCATGGATAGTTGGGAGTTTGTTACACGCAGATTGGGAGTTCCATAGGGCACATTTGAATGGGGCCAGGGGGGGCATTTTGGTAGAGAACAGTACTGGGTGGGCCTGGGTTGGGGGAGATGTCCCCTGCAGCTAGGAGTAGCAGGGTAGCAAGGGTGAGCGCATGGTTAGGGGATTTGTGTGGGTGGCTAAGGTGTTTCTTTGCAGTATTGGGGGGTTGAAGGCGTCTTAGGAAGTTGAACAGTGCCTGGGAGCCATACATAGGTGAGGAGAGGAGGGAGGGGCTGATGTGGATAGAGTGTGTTGGGGCCGGGCGTTGGAAGAAAGTGTAAAGGCTTGAAAAGAGGATAGTGATGGAGATCAGTGCAAAGAGCAGAATATTTCCCTCCAGGCTTTGGACAGTTGTGGATGTAACCTGTCTCCTGCGCTGTATAACTGCATCATTCGACAGCATCAAACACTTGTTGCTGGACACATCAGGTGAGGCATGGAGGGTAGAACTGGCTTTAAAGTTCTGGCTCCAGGACTTCAGCTGGGAGTGGCTTGTTACATTTCACTAGTCAACCAGCTGACCCCCCTTTAGATGGCTAATGAACAAGATGGGGGGGGGCGCTTTATTGCCCTCTTACAAAAACAAACTGTGTCCAGCAACACTAAGATGAGACGGGGAGAAAGCTATTTGGGGGAGGTGATGAGGAAAATACATATAGTACAAATAGAGTCAATTCAATTTATATGAAGCAATGGGGCATACCACTGCGCACAGAATAGGACAGATTTAAAGGTATCACAGCAGATTCAGTGGAAGGAAGGCGGAGCACTAATGTAATGTACCGATACCAGTATGATATACTGGCCAACAGTGTGATATACCGGCCATCAGTGTCATATACCTATATCAGTATGTTATACCGGCCACCAGTGTGATGTACCGGCCACCAGTATGATATACCGACCATGAGTGTGATATACAATATCAGTATAATATACTGACCACCAGTGTGCTATACTGACCATCAGTGTACTATACCGATATCCGTATGATATACCGACCATGAGTGTGATATACAATATCAGTATAATATACCGACCATCAGTGTGCTATACTGACCATCAGTGTACTATACCGATATCCGTATGATATACCGACCATCAGTGTAATATACCGATATCAGTATGCTATACCGACCACCAGTGTGATCTACCGGCCATCAGTGTAATATTGATGACATCCGTCAGGAAATAACTTCCCAATCTCAGACTAGCCAGACCCTAGTCTCATCAATACTGCATCTAGCTCCTGCTCGCTGCCTGTACTCCGACCAACAACTGAGGAAGTGGTCTCCAAATTGCTCTCCTCTGCTTGCTCCCTCTCCCTCTCCCCTCGCCGCCCCTCCTCCGCTCCCTCTCCCCTCGCCGCCCCTCCGTTGCCTCGCCCCAGTAGTTACCTCCCATCTCACCACTATATTCAACCTCTCTCTGATCTCTGGCATCTTCCCTCCTCATTCAAACACTCCATCATATCCCCACTGCTAAAGAAGCCGACTCCGGACGCGACTGATGCTGCCAACTACCGACCCATCTTTAATCTCCCCTTCATCTCCAAAGTACTAGAACGCCTGGTTTACTCCCGCCTTGTAAGCTAGCTATCAGAGAACTCTCTTCTGAAGCCCCTATAGTCTGGCTTCCGACACTCGACGAAAACTGCCCTCACAAAGGTGTCAAATGACCTCCTGACAGCCAAATCGAGGGGTGATTACTCCCAACTGCTCCTCCTCTATCTCTCCGCAGCATTTGACACTGTTGACCACAAACTCCTCATCAGTATGCTTCGCTCCATCGGCCTAAAGGACACTGCCCTCTCCTGGTTCTCCTCCTACCTATCTGACCGTTCTTTCAGTGTCTGCTTTGCTAGCCCTCCCCCCCCCCCCTCTTCTTCCCCTTGCTGTTTGGGTCCCCCAGGGTTCGGTCCTCTGCCCCTTGCTGTTTGGGTACCCAGGGTTCGGTCCTCTGCCCCTTGCTGTTTGGGTACCCAGGGCTCGGTCCTCGGCCCCCTACTCTTCCCCTTGCTGTTGGGGTCCCCAGGGTTCAGTCCTTGGCCTCTTCCCCTCCTGTTCCTCTTGCTGTTGCGGTCCCCCAGGCCTATGTCCTCAACCCCCTCCCCTCCCCCTCTCTTCTCCTTGCTGTTGGGGTCTCCCAGGGCTCGATCTTGGCCTCCTCCTCTCCTTTTCCCCTTGCTCTTGGGGTCCCCAGGGCTCGGTCATCGCCTTTTCTCCCCTTCCCCTTGCTGTTGCGGTCCCCCAGGGCTCGGTCCTCAGCCCCCAGCACCTTACTGTTAGGGTTCCCCAGGGCTTGCTCTTCAGCATTGCCTTTTCTCCATCTACACAGCTCCCATTGGACAGACCATCAGTAGTTTTGGCTTTCAGTACCATCTCTATGCTGACGACACCCAGCTATACACCTCTTCCCGTGACATCTCTGCACCTTTACTCCAAAACATCACTAACTGTCTGTCCGCTGTCCCTAACACCATGTCCTCTCTCTACCTAAAACTGACTTACTGGTATTTCCACCCTCCACTAACCGACCTCCTCCTGACATCTCCATCTCAGTGTGTGGCGCCATAACTCCTAGACAACACACCCGCTGCCTTGGAGTCATATGTGACGTAGATCTCTCCTTTACCCCCTACATCCAATCTCTGGCCCGAACATGTCAGCTGCACCTCAAGAACATCGCAAGAATCCGCTCTTTTCTCACCGTGGATGCGCTATAAACGCTCACTGTTGCCCTCATCCACTCCTGGCTCGATTATTACAACTCGCTGCTGATCGGCCCCCCGGGCCAGACTCTACCCTCTCTAATCTAACCTGAATGCGGCAGCCAGGCTCATCTTTCTGCCCATCCGCTACTTGGACGCCTCTGCCCTGTGCCATTCACTGCACTGGCTGCCCGTTAAATACAGAATTCAATTCACACTCACTACCTTCATCCATAAAGCTCTCCACAGCCCCGCGCCGCCCTACATTGTATGCCTCATCCACAGCACAGCCCCGTCTTACATTATATCCCTCATCCACAGCACCGTGCTGCCCTACATTGTACCCCTCATCCACAGCACCATGCTGCCCTACATTGTATCCCTCATCCACAGCACCACCCTACATTGTATCCCTCATCCACAGCACCACCCTACATTGTATCCCTCATCCACAGCACCACCCTACATTGTATCCCTCATCCACAGCACCGCCCTACATTGTATCCCTCATACACAGCACCGCCCTACATTCTACCCCTCATCCACAGCACCGCCCCGCCCTACATTGTATCCCTCATCCACAGCACCGCACTGCCCTACATTGTATCCCTCATCCACAGCACCACGCTGTCCTACATTGTATGCCTCATCCACAGCACCGCCCCGTCTTACATTATATCCCTCATCCACAGCACCACCCTACATTGTATCCCTCATCCACAGCACCGCCCCGTCTTACATTATATCCCTCATCCACAGCACCACCCTACATTGTTCCCCTCACCCACAGCACCGCGCCGCCCTACATTGTATCCCTCATCCACAGCACCGCCCTACATTGTATCCCTCATCCGCAGCACCGCGCCGTCCTACATTGCATGCCTCATCCACAGCGCCACGCTGCCCTACATTGTATCCCTCATCCACAGCACCGCCCTACATTGTATCCCTCATCCACAGCACCACCCTACATTGTACCCCTCATCCACAGCACCGCCCCGCCCTACATTGTATCCCTCATCCACAGCACCGCACTGCCCTACATTGTATCCCTCACCCACAGCACCGCGCCGTCCTACATTGCATGCCTCATCCACAGCGCCACGCTGCCCTACATTGTATCCCTCATCCACAGCACCACCCTACATTGTATCCCTCATCCACAGCACCGCCCTACATTGTATCCCTCATCCACAGCGTCGTGCTGGTTATGGAGGATAGTGCTGGTTATAAAAGAGAGTAGTGACAGGTTATAGCTGGTTATGGAGGAGAGTGGTGACAGGAAAGCGCTGGTTATAGAGGAGAGTGGTGACAGGATAGCGCTGGTTATGGAGGAGAGTGGTGACAGGTTAGCCCTGGTTATGGAGGAGAGTGGTGACAGGTTAGCCCTGGTTATGGAGGAGAGTGGTGACAGGTTAGCCCTGGGTATGGAGGAGAGTGTTGACAGGTTAGCCCTGGGTATGGAGGAGAGTGTTGACAGGTTAGCCCTGGGTATGGAGGAGAGTGGTGACAGGTTAGCCCTGGGTATGGAGTAGAGTGGTGACAGGTTAGCCCTGGGTATGGAGGAGAGTGGTGACAGGTTAGCCCTGGGTATGGAGGAGAGTGGTGACAGGTTAGCCCTGGGTATGGAGGAGAGTGGTGACAGGTTAGCCCTGGGTATGGAGGAGAGGGGTGACAGGTTAGCCCTGCTTATGGAGGAGAGGGGTGACAGGTTAGCCCTGCTTATGGAGAAGAGTGGTGACAGGTTAGCCCTGCTTATGGAGAAGAGTGGTGACAGGTTAGCCCTGCTTATGGCGGACAGTAGTGACAGGTAAGCCCTGCTTATGGAGGAGAGTGGTGACAGGTTAGCCCTGCTTATGGAGGAGAGTGGTGACAGGTTAGCCCTGCTTATGGAGGAGAGTGGTAACAGGTTAGCCCTGCTTATGGAGAAGAGTGGTGACAGGTTAGCCCTGGTTATGGAGGAGAGTGGTGACAGGTTAGCCCTGGTTATGGAGGAGAGTGGTGACAGGTTAGCGCTACTTATGGCGGACAGTGGTGACAGGTTAGCGCTGCTTATGGAGGAGAGTGGTGACAGGTTAGCGCTGCTTAAGGAGGACAGTGGTGACAGGATAGCGCTGGTTATGGCGGACAGTGGTGACAGGATAGCGCTGGTTATGGCAGACAGTGGCTACAGGTTAGCCCTGGGTATGGAGGAGAGTGGTGGCAGGTTAGCGCTGCTTATGGCGGACAGTGGTGACAGGTTAGCGCTGCTTATGGAGGAGAGTGGTGACAGGTTAGCCCTGGTTATGGAGGAGAGTGGTGACAGGTTAGCGCTACTTATGGCGGACAGTAGTGACAGGTTAGCGCTGCTTATGGAGGAGAGTGGTGACAGGTTAGCGCTGGTTAAGGAGGACAGTGGTGACAGGATAGCGCTGGTTATGGCGGACAGTGGTGACAGGATAGCGCTGTTATGGCAGACAGTGGCTACAGGTTAGCCCTGGGTATGGAGGAGAGTGGTGGCAGGATAGCGCTGGTTATGGAGGATAGTGGTGACAGGTTAGCGCTGGTTATAGCCGTGAGTGGTGACAGGATATCCCTGGTTATGGAGGAGAGTGGTGACAGGATAGCGCTGGTTATGGAGGAGAGTGGTTACAGGTTAGCGCTGCTTATGGAGGAGAGTGGTGACAGATTAGCGCTGGTTATGGAGGACAGTGGTGACAGCTTAGCGCTGCTTATGGAGGAGAGTGGTGACAGGTTAGCGCTGGTTATGGAGGAGAGTGGTGACAGGTTAGCGCTGGTTAAGGAGGACAGTGGTGACAGGATAGCGCTGGTTATGGAGGACAGTGGTGACAGGTTAGTGCTGGTTATGGAGGACAGTGGTGACAGGTTAGCGCTGGTTATGGAGGAGAATGGTGATAGGTTAGCGCTGGTTATGGAGGACAGTGGTGATAGGTTAGCGCTGGTTATGGAGGACAGTGGTGACGTTTCAACAGCGTTGTCAGCACAGCTGATAATGCAGCCCAGGAAGCCGGAAACTTTTCTTCAGACTTACTGGCGGAGCAACCTGCGTTTAACACTATAAAAGCGCAGTACAAAGTTGTGCCGTGTTTTCAGCCGTGCTGAGACCGCAGCCCATTCATTTCAATGGGAGACACACAGCTGAAAACGGCCAAGAATACAACATGCAACGCTGTCACAAGGCAGCGTTAGAAACACCGTTATCAGCCTTGTGTGAGCCGCCCCATTGAAATGAATGGAAGTGTTGTACAGCATCCAGCGCCTGTGTGAGAGAGGCCTTATGCTGTATAGTGGTGACAGGTTAGTGCTGGTTATGGCGGATAGTGGTGATAGGACAGAGCTGGTTATGGAGGATAACGCTTGTTATAGAGGATAGTGGTGACAGGATTGCCGCTACCTTGGGGTCATATGCGACTTCAATCTCTTCTCATCCACAGCACCGCCCTACAGCGTGTCCCTCATCCACAGCACCGCCCTACAGCGTGTCCCTCATCCACAGCACCGCCCTACAGCGTGTCCCTCATCCACAGCACCGCCCTACAGCGTGTCCCTCATCCACAGCACCGCCCTACAGCGTGTCCCTCATCCACAGCACCGCCCTACAGCGTGTCCCTCATCCACAGCACCGCCCTACAGCGTGTCCCTCATCCACAGCACCGCCCTACAGCGTGTCCCTCATCCACAGCACCGCCCTACAGCGTGTCCCTCGTCCACAGCACCGCCCTACAGCGTGTCCCTCGTCCACAGCACCGCCCTACAGCGTGTCCCTCGTCCACAGCACCGCCCTACAGCGTGTCCCTCGTCCACAGCACCGCCCTGCAGCGTGTCCCTCGTCCACAGCACCGCCCTGCAGCGTGTCCCTCGTCCACAGCACCGCCCTGCAGCGTGTCCCTCGTCCACAGCACCGCCCTGCAGCGTGTCCCTCGTCCACAGCACCGCCCTGCAGCGTGTCCCTCGTCCACAGCACCGCCCTGCAGCGTGTCCCTCGTCCACAGCACCGCCCTGCAGCGTGTCCCTCGTCCACAGCACCGCCCTGCAGCGTGTCCCTCGTCCACAGCACCGCCCTGCAGCGTGTCCCTCGTCCACAGCACCGCCCTGCAGCGTGTCCCTCGTCCACAGCACCGCCCTGCAGCGTGTCCCTCGTCCACAGCACCGCCCTGCAGCGTGTCCCTCGTCCACAGCACCGCCCTGCAGCGTGTCCCTCGTCCACAGCACCTCCCTGCAGCGTGTCCCTCGTCCACAGCACCGCCCTGCAGCGTGTCCCTCGTCCACAGCACCGCCCTGCAGCGTGTCCCTCGTCCACAGCACCGCCCTGCAGCGTGTCCCTCGTCCACAGCTCCGCCCTACAGCGTGTCCCTCGTCCACAGCTCCGCCCTACAGCGTCTCCCTCGTCCACAGCTCCGCCCTACAGCGTCTCCCTCGTCCACAGCACCGCCCAGCAGCGTGTCCCTCGTCCACAGCACCGCCCTGCAGCGTGTCCCTCGTCCACAGCACCGCCCTGCAGCGTGTCCCTCGTCCACAGCACCGCCCTGCAGCGTGTCCCTCGTCCACAGCACCGCCCTGCAGCGTGTCCCTCGTCCACAGCACCGCCCTGCAGCGTGTCCCTCGTCCACAGCACCGCCCTGCAGCGTGTCCCTCGTCCACAGCACCGCCCTGCAGCGTGTCCCTCGTCCACAGCACCGCCCTGCAGCGTCTCCCTCGTCCACAGCACCGCCCTGCAGCGTCTCCCTCGTCCACAGCACCGCCCTGCAGCGTCTCCCTCGTCCACAGCACCGCCCTGCAGCGTCTCCCTCGTCCACAGCACCGCTCTACAGCACCGCTCCACAGCACCGCCCTACAGTGTCTCCCTCATCCACAGCACCGCCCTACAGTGTCTCCCTCATCCACAGCACCGCCCTACAGTGTATCCCTTATCTCAATTCATCACCCAGCCTGGGCCCTCCGCTCCGCTAACAAAACCAGACTACCCCTTTAACGCGAACATCTCATTCCTGCCTGTTTCCCCAGTTTCCCCAGAGCTGCACCTGTCCTCTGGAACCCCAAACCATCCGGGCAATTCCTGACACAGAAAACTTCAGGCGTGCCCTAAAAATGCAACTCTTCAGGAAGGTGCACTAATAAGAGGGCACTAGGGGGCGTGGCCATTGGACACATCAATATGAGGGCACTAGGGGGCGTGGCCATTGGACACATCAATAAGAGGGCACTAGGGGGCGTGGCCATTGGACACATCATTAAGAGGGCACTAGGGGCGTGGCCATTGGGCGCATCAATAAGGGGGCACTAGGGGCCAATAACCACGCCCCCTACTGCCCCCTTATTGATGCGTCCAATGGCCACGCCCCCTACTGCCCCCTTATTGATGTGTACAATGGCCACGCCCCCTAGTGCCCCCTTATTGATGTGTCCAATGGCCACGTACCCTAGTGCCCCCTTATTGATGGCACGCTAGCTGCAGAGTCTTTTGTTTCGCTGCGCATGCGTGATGCTTTCTCTCATGTCTAGCGCGTGCGCCGATCGTTTGGAACGCAGAGCACGCATGCTCAGTCTGGTTCTTCCTTTTCTGGTGGGCAAGAGTGATTTCATTGATACTACTGGGCATAGCTGCTGAATAGTTCCACAGGCTGGGACCCGTGTGCAATGAGACCCCTGGCATTACGGGGTAAGATTTGGTCACATGATGATTACATCAGAGATCGTCCGACGGATGTCCGGCACTGCAACAAGCGCCACTTACTGCGGCACATCTTGATCAGGTATGTTGTATATATAGGGAGCATCACTTTTATGAAATATATGCTTGAGAAAGGCGTCACATGGAGGCTGAAACGCGTTGCGTTTTGGAGGTCGTTTCTCTCTGTGATCTTGTTTTATGGGATGAAGGTTTTTTGAATAAATTATTGTCTGGAATCTGGATTCCCATTCTGGATTTTTTTTAGTCTAAGGCTGACTTGGGTCGATAACGCGAGCGCGGCTGGGATTTATTTGGCATTTTCCATTACCCCATTACTTGTAGTATGTAAGCTCGTTGGAGCAGGACCCTCACCCCTATTGTCTCCATCAGCTGATTACTGTGTAACCGTGGTTCTGTAATGTTTGTACTTCTGTCTTTCTGTATTCCCCCTGTCTATGTAAGCGCTGCGGGATATGTTGGCGCTATACAAATAAAGATTATTATTCTATACCGGCTACCAGTGTGATATACTGATATCCCAGTATCATTGGCTGTTTTGTGGTGTCTCTCTACAGGTCTCATCAGCATGGAGGATACAGAACCCCGAGCCGCCCACTGCCTGCTAAGGAACTGGGTGGAGGAGGTGAGAGATGTTACATGGGATCATGCGTGTAAAGCAGGGACATGTATGATGTTTGCCCCATAGTCTGGGGGGATCAGAGTATAACGGGCACAGGTCCTGAGGTTTTCTGCACGGTGCCCCCCCCCCCCCCACACACACACACCCCACACCACAATCAGTCAGTTCAGCGCTGCAGGGGGATAGCGGGGGTCACAGTATATCAGGGGAGGCAGATCCCGAGGCGTTCTGCACATTGTGACCCCCGCACCACCTTCAGTCCGTTCAGCGCTGTAGGGGGAAGAAAGCAGGGGTCAGAGTGTAACACCCCAATGAACTTGCTGTGCGTATGGCTGGAGGCCTAGTCCTTGTCACGTGACGCCAACTCTCTAACTGGACACTCAGGATGATTATGCCGCAGAAATAACGGAGACGAGTCCAGTGGTATTTTAGCAATCTGAGAGAGTGCAGATTTACTAAACTTTGAAAATTTAACAATTCAGTTAACAGTTTTCTGTAACGTATTTGCAGCAAGTACACAGGCAGTTTGAGTACCAAGAAGATGTAGCAGTCTTGACTTGATCATACGCTGACTTTAAAGCTCTCTCCCTTCATTTACTGTAGATTGATTTAACTAGACAATTTCCCCCACTAGTGGATTAAGATGAATGATTGATTTGAATTAGACTGAAGGCTATTATGAAGCAGAGGGGCAAGTGGCTGTATGCTAATCCGGGCTTGGATTTCACCGGGTAGCTATAACTCACTGTTTGAGGAAGATGGACCTCAGAAAGGCCTCTCCTTTTCTTTCTCTGCTGCTGCAAGATGCTAAGGGAGCGAGTGTTTCACCTCGCTCTACCTCGGGTAGTAAACGTGTTGTAACAAACAACTCCTCTCCGACAACGGAACTGCAACCTGTCTTTACTCAGTGAATGACGTCACTGAATGGCTGTGATTTGCTTATCGAGCGCTGGCTGTGATTGGCTTCTGGCGCTCGATTAGCCAATCACAGCGCCTGCTTTGCTGGAGGCGGGGTATCCAAAGCCCTGTCACCAGCAGAAGCTGACATGGCAGACAGGGAGGACTCTGCAGTTTGCCGCAGCACCCCCAGAGACCGTCAGGACTCCGCGGACCATGTGTGTATAACCCCCCCCCCCCCCCACCCCCCAAAAATAAGACACTGTGCCTCTTTTGGGGCAAAAATTAATATAAGACGGTGTTTTCTTTTCGGAGAAACGCGGTAGTATATCGGGGAAAGGGGGGGGGGCAGGTCCCAAAGGTGTTCTGCACGGACATGAAGTCTGTTCAGCGCTGCAGGGGAATAGGGGAGACAGATGCCAAGGCGTTCTGCACTGTGCGTCCCGCACCACATTCATATAGGGGGGGGCATAAACAGCAAGATAGATGGAAGTCAAGCTTTAACCTGTATTCGAGTAAAAATAGAAATTATTATACATAATACACTCCTTGTCAAATACCGATCCGCGCCCTGAAGTTGTCATTCTCCTGCAGAACCCGGCATGGGGTTCCATCTCGGGCAGATCTGTAATATATTTGAGTTGTGAGGTGATTAGATGGACGGTCTTGTCAGTGGAGGGCCTAAAAGTGGTTCCCCTTTTGGCCTATAATAGGCTCTCAGACAGACGCTCCTTGTGTGCAGTGACCTCCTCTTCCGCTTGTGTAGAGCTTGTTGACTAGTAGACGCCTGTACGACGCAGAGAAGAGACCCCGTTACCAGAGTCTGAGAGGGGTGTATTATTAGGATGGGAGAAGCTCGATGGTCGTATCGACGAATCGTCCCCCACTGGCCATTCTAACCAGACTGTTAGGTGTTGCGACCAGTGGGTGGGGGCACACAAGGTGACCGGGCTCAGGACCCCCTGACAGACCAGCAGTAGAGAGGAGCGTCTGACTACACTATTAGGATGGGGGCAAACAAGATGACCTGGCTCAGGACGCCCCCTACCAGTAGAGGAGCATCTGACCAGACTGTTAGGAGGTGTTGGGAGCAGTGGATGGAGGCACACAAGGTGACCGAGCTCAGGACGCCCCCTACAGACCACCAGTAGAGAGAAGCGTCTGACCAGACTGATAGGAGGTGTTGGGACCAGTGGATGGGGGCACACAAGGTGACCTGGCTCAGGACGCCCCCTTCACAGACCACCGGTAGAGAGGAGTATCTGACCAGACTGTTAGGAGGTGTTGGGACCAGTGGATGTGTGAGGGCACACAAGGTGACCGAGCTCAAGCCCCCCCTTCCCCGACAGACCACCAGTAGAGAGGACAATCTGACCAGACTGTTATGGGGTATTGGGACCAGTGGATGAGGGCACACAAGGTGATCGGGCTCAGGACGCCTCCTACAGACCACCAGTAGGGAGGAGCGTCTGCCAGACTGTTAAAAGGTGTTGGGACCAGTGGATGTGTGAGAGTTCTACACAAATGCCCAGAGCATGGGAAACAAACAAGGAGAATAGGAGCTCCTAACTGTCAGAATTGGGGTCGCCACCAGGGGTGTGGGGGACGGACTGGCATCTCTGTCCAGGGTTCCTCCACTCTGGTGGTTGGTCATTGCAGCCAGCGGTCCGCCCCGCATCGTGGTCAGTGCGCGTCGTCAAGGGGAGGCAGTTTTATGGTTCCCCCTGGTTTCCTGTGACTTCTCCCCGCCCTCTGGGCGGGGAGTTCTACATATAAACCTGGCCTGCCAGTCTCTCATTGCCAGTGTTTGGTTTTGATCCGTTCTGCCAACACCCGCTATCTGACTTTGTCTTTCTGTGTTTGACTACTGCTTGCCTCTGACTTCGCCTTTGATTATCCTTCGGTACTACGCACATGCTTTCTGGTTCTGACCCTGCATGGTTTTGACTATACTCTGGTTGCTGATTATGCCCTGTTAACTTCAGGTTCACACCTGTCTGTCTCTCAGTCCCTCCTTCACGGGATCCCTGACACTAGTGCAGCGTAGGGACTGTCGCCCAGTTGTCGCCCTGGAGTTAGCCCAGGGGGGGGGGGGGCAAGTAGGTAGGGACATAGGGGAGGGTTGGCATAGGAAATCCCTGTCCATCTGCCTTAGCCAGCCCTAACACTAACACAGGAAGAGAAATATGATGTCCTAGGCATCACAGAAACTTGTTGAGATGATGCACATGATGGGAATACAAGGCTTGAAGGATACATACAACTTATTTATAAAAAACAGACCTAATAAAAGGGGAGGAGGAGTTGTGTTGTATGTTAGGAGAACATTCATCTCCACAGAGATTCAAGCTTCAGAGCTGGGAGTTCTGTAGAAACTGTTTGGGTAAGAATACAAGGAGAGAACAACAGAAAGGACCCCATTGTAGGCATTTACTATAGGCCACCTGGACAAGCAGAAGATATGGAGGAACTCTTTCTACATCAGATGGCCAAGCTCTCAAAGAAGCCCAACATAGTGATCATGGGAGATTTTACCTATCCAGACATTTGTTGGGAATCTCTCTCTGGTCAAAGTAATGGATCCAACAAATTCCTATCCGCTCTTGCTGACAACTTTATCTTCCAGAAGGTAGAAGAGAAAACAAAGAGGATCTGCTATCTTGGACCTAATTTTTACCAACAGGGAGGGAATGGCTGAGGAAGTAAGGGTGGCTGGGACCTTAGGAGGCAGCGATCATGATATCCTTGGATGTTGGATAACAAGGGGGGGGGGGGACCTGAGAAGACTCAGACCTCAAGGTTGGATTTCAGAAAGGCTGATTTTAATGGGCTCTGAAAGGGGATAGGAAGAATCCAATGGCTGGATGTTCTTAAGGACAGAAATGTCCAAGAAGGTTGGGAAATGTTGTGAAATGAGATTCTCAGAGCACAATCGTTACCAATCCCTAAAAGAAGGGAGAATGGGAAGCATTTAAAGAGACCCGGATGGATGAACACAGAACTTGTACACATGTTAAAGAGGAAGAAAAATATGTTCATCAAATGGAAAGAGGGGGAATATCTAAAGAAGAAGATAATGGGGTCTGCAGAAACTGTAGGGCAAGTGTCAGAAAAGCTAAAGCTGATAATGAATTGAGGCTTGTAAGAGAGGCCAAAAGCAATAAAAAAGGATTTGGGGGTCAAAAGCAAAAGAAAAGTCAAAGATGCTATTGGATGCTTACTGGACGAAAATGGTAAATTGGTTAATAATGATGTTGAGAAGGACGGACTGTTAAATTCCTATTTTGTATGCTTTCTCTCTGAAAGTTGATGGAACATAAACTGATCTTCCTTGTGCTATTGGGGGAATACAAGAATGCAGGCTATCTGTAAGCAAAGAGATGGTAAGGGAACACTTAGCTAACTTAAATAAATTCAAGTCTCAAGGTCCAGATGAATTACATCCTAGGATACTAAAGAAAGCAGCGGAGGTAATTGTTGAACCACTCGCCATAATCTTTGAAAATTCTTGATGAACAGGAGAAGTCCAAGAAGATTGGAAAAGGGCTAATGTTTACCCTATCTTCAAAAAAGGGAAGAAGGTGGATTCAGGAAACTACAGGCCTGTGAGCCTGACTTCTATATTGGAAAAGACCTCTGAACAGATTATTAAACAGCCTGTATGCAAGTACTTGGATGCAAATGGAGTAATTAACCAGAGCCAGCGTGGGGTTGTAACAAACAAGTCATGCCAGACTAATCTAATCTCCTTCTATGACAGAATCACCGACTGGGTTGATCAGGGAAATGCGGTGGATATAGTATATCTTTACTTTAGTAAAGCATTTGACAACGTATCTCATACTATACTTATTAAAAAATGACCAAATATGGGATTAACAAGGCAACTGTTAGGTGGATTCACAACTGGCTGAGTGATCGTACTCAAAGAGTGGTCATAAATGGCTGCACATCCAAGTGGAAGGATGTATCAAGTGGCGACCACAAGGCTCTGTCCTAGGCCCAATGTTGTTTAACATTTTTATAAATGATCTGGAGTAGAGAACTGATGGGAAACCGTGCTGATGACACAAAGCTAGGAGGGATAGCTAACATCTGGGCAAGAAAAATGAAAAAAAAAAACACATACAGAATGGGAGGTATTGGGCTAAGCAGCACATGTGAAAAAGACTTGGGTATACTAATAGATCACAGACTGAACATGAGTCAACAATGTGATGCAGCAGCCAAAAAGGCAAACACAATTCTGGGATGTATTAGGAGAAGCATAGAGTCTAGATCATGTGACGTCATTATCCCCCTCTACTCTTCCTTAGTCAGACCTCATCTGGAATACTGGGTCCAGTTCTGGGCACCCCACTTTATAAAAGACATAGACAAACTGAAGCAAGCTCAGAGAATAGTTACCAAGATGGTGAGCGGTCTGCAAATCATGTCCTATGAGGAACGGTTAAAGGATCTGGGAATGTTTAGCAGAAGAGAAGGCTGAGAGGAGACTTAATAGCGGTCTACAAATATCTGAAGGGCCGTCACAGTGCAGAGGGATCAGCTCTATTCTCATCTGCACAAGGAAAGACTAGAAGCAATGGGATGAAACTGAAAGGGAGGAGACACAGATTAGATCTTAGACAGTGAGGGGGATCAATGGGTGGAACAGGTTGTCATGGGAGGTGGGGAGTTCTCCTTCAATGGAAGTGTTCAAACAAAGACTGGACAAAAATCAGTCTGGGATGATTTAGTAAATTCTGCACTGAGCAGGGGGTTGGACCAGATAACCCCAAAGGATCCGTTGACCCTGGAGGTCCCTTCTAACTCTACCATTCTATGATTTTATGACTGTTAGGAGGTGTTGAGACCAGTGGATTGGGGCACACAAGGTGAACGGGCTCAGTATTCCCCAGCCATCTTGTATTCAAGCTAGAGATGGTACAACATGGTAGTAGATTCTCCATGCCTCCGTATCACATCTTGTATCAAAGCTAGAGGTGGCCCAGTGGGGTACTAGAGCATCGATGCCACTCTTATCACGTATTGTATCCAAGCTAGAGGCGGTACAGCAGGGAACTAGAGCCTCCATGCCCGCCCATATCACATGTATCCATGTTAGAGGCAGTACCACAGGGTACTAGAGCCTCCATGCCCTTCTGTATCACAGCTTGTATCCAAGCTAGAGGAGGTTCAATAAGGTACTAGAGCTTCAATGCCCACCTGTATCACATCTTATATCCAAGATAGAGAAGGTACAACAACGTACTAGAGCCTCCATGCCCTTCCATATCACAACTTGTATCCAAGCTAGAGGAGGTACAACAACGTACTAAAGCCTCCATGCTCTTCCGTATCACATCTTGTATCCAAGCTAGAGGAGGTACAACAAGGTACTAGAGCCTCCATGCCCTTTCATATCACAACTTGTATCCAAGCTAGAGGAGGTACAACAACGTACTAAAGCCTCCATGCCTACCCATATCACATCTCGTATCCAAGCTAGAGGAGGTACAACAGGGTACTAGTGCTTTTACTCTGATATTGTAATCACTTATATCAATGTTACAATCCTACAGAGAAAGTTTCATCTAACAACTTCAAGAGGACGTGTGTTACTGACAGTGTGTGTGTGTGTGTGTGTGTGTGTGTGTGTGTGTGTGTATGTATGTATATGTGTATATATATATATATATTATATTTATGTGTATGTATTGCAGTGACGTAAGGGTTCAAGTCCTGGATGGTGTGTATATACCATGGAGATTGCTAAGCTCCGGGATATAACTCTGGAGTTTGCATAAGATAAGGGCTGTCCGGGTCATGCGTATACTCTAGTCCAGGAAGTACCTGAACCTGGAACACGGCTAAAACCTAATTGGGAAAGGAGCAGGAAAAGCTCAGTTAGAGAGAGATTGTAGCAGAGTGTGTTCAGCCAGACCAGAGAGAGGACAGACTGTGTGCAGAGTCCCTGGAAAGCCGGGTGAAGAGAACCTGGAGAGCTGATGGAAGCAAAACCCTGAGGAAAGAGGTTGGGTGAGAATCCGTGTATCAAGTTACAAGGACTGTTATTTTGTGTGATGTATGGACATTATCTTGCTGGAAAAAGCCTGTTTATGATTGAAAGTTTGGCAATAAACCCCCCTGAATTACCCTCGTCGGCCTCTGCTGCCGCCTGACTTCCTACAGCGGAAACATACCTGTTGTTGGATCCTGCTTACATTTGGTGGATGATGCGGGCATTAATTTATACAGCGGTAGATGTGGCTCCAAACAGCAGTTAAAATGCAAACAACCGCTGCAAGTATGGAGGAGTTGGTGAAGCAACTAGTACAGATGAATGTACAGCAACACAAGACAAGTGCCCAGCAAAAAAAAGCCCATGTGGAGTCTATGCAGATGCAGCAGCAGACAAATCAGCTCCTCGTGAGGCAGCTTGCTATGCTGACAGAGTCAGTCAGGGTGAAAAAGACTTCAGTCCTCTCTGACCAGAGTACTGGTAAAGATGCCCTGAAAGCAGTGAGAGGGGCTTTACAAAAGATGGCCCCAGAGGACGACGTGGAAGCCTTCCTAATCATATTTGAGAGAATAGCAGAGATGGAAAAACTGCCTTCTGAGTGGTGGGCTGATGTGGTGGCCCCTTGCCTAACAGGAGAATCCCAAAAGGCTTATTATGACCTGACCCAACAGGACGCAAAGGAGTATAGCAAGCTAAAAGCGGAAAATCTTGCTCGCCTGGGAGTAAACATAGTCCGAGCTCAACGTGTTCGCCAGTGGATGTATAGCGATAATATCGATCTTTTTCATCTTGTTCAAAAATGGCTGCAGCCTGAGACTTTCTCCGCTACGCAGATCGTAGAAAGAGTGGTAGTTGACAAATTTATTCAGGCTCTACCTAAATCCATACACGCTGGGTTGCTCAGGGAGACCCACAGAACGCAGATCAATTGGTGAACCTGGTAGAACGATATGTCACTGCGGAAGACACTCTAGTCGGCTCTACTGAAGGAAGACTCCCTTACCGTGGCTTTAAACAGGGCACCAAGCCTAGAGGAACAAGGCCCCAAGTTGTCCCAGAGTGGAAGCGGCGGAATAAGCAGAGGTTTGAGTATACTGGACAGAGTCCCCTGGCCCCATTATTTGCTGGGAGTGTCAGGTCGCAGGCCATGTTGCTGCGCGCTGCCCTACCCTTATGGAACCAATGGATTGCACCTATGGGCGCCGCCGTTCTCTATATGCACACCCTGTGTACAGTGCAGTTTCCTCATTGGAGCAACAGCCCCAACTATGTTAAGTGAGCATTAACAATGTGACGGTCAATGCTCTGCTGGACTCGGGGAGTTTGATCACCTTGGTGTCTGCCTTCCTTCCCCATGTGTTGATTCCACAGGAACGCATGAGGGTGCTATGTATTCATGGGGATACAAAGGACTATCCTGTGGCTCAAGTGTCTATAAACACTGAATGTGGGGTGGTCCCACATAAAGTTGGGGTTGTGGGGAATTTTTGGTGCACCCCACTATAATTGGGAGAGACTTTCCGCTATTCTGGGATTTGTGGGCTCGAGTTACACTTCCCAGGGGCCTTGGGGGTCCTAAAGGATCTTGTGATACTACTTCAGAAACTGGAGTAGAGACCCCGGTCAAGTTAACAGAATTTCCCTGGATAGTGTTAATAGGGGATGAAGAAGAGGATCTACCGCAAACCCCCGCTATACTTGATTTGGGGGTGTCATGGGACAATTTTGGTACCAAACAACTGACTGATCTTACCTTGGAAAATGCTCGCAAAAATGTGTCTGTGGTGAATGGGGTCCCCCAAAATCCCGGGGCTGAGAATCGGTTCCCTCGTTTCGCCATGAATCAGGAAATGTTGTATCAGGTAATGAAAGTCAGAGACGAGGGGGTGGAACAGCTTCTGGTCCGGACTTGTTATAGACGAACAGTATTAAACATGGCTCACTTTAGGAGGCCATTTGGGGGTCAGAAAAACGCAGGAACGTATTCTGCAGAGATTTTTTTTGGCCTGGATGTTACAAAAAAATCTTCAATTTTTGCCCGAGCTGTCCCATGTGCCAGCTAACCTCACCGATTGCCCACTTTAAAAGTCCATTAGTTCCTTTACCAATAATCGAGGTACCATTTGACTGTATTGCTATGGACATTGTAGGACCGTTAGTAAAATCTGCTAGAGGTCACCAATACATTCTGGTAATACTAGACTATGCCACTCGGTATCCAGAGGCAGTTCCACTAAGAAATACCTCATCCAAATGCATTGCAAAGGAATTGTTTTCCATGTTTACTAGAACCGTCATTCCTAAGGAAGTATTACCAGATCAAGGAACACCGTTTATGTCCAAGGTTATGAAAGCGTTTGGTAAACTGTTAGGAATTAAGCAACTGCGGACCTCAGACCGATGGTCTGGTGGAACGATTTAATAAAACCCTTAAGAGTATGTTAAGGAAAGTGGTTGAGAAGGACGGCCGCGACTGGGATTATTTACTGCCCTACCTACTGTTCTCCATTAGAGAAGTTCCTCAAGCATCCACCGGGTTCTCACCATTTGAGTTGTATGGTCGGCACCCACGGGGATTGCTTGATGTGGCTAAAGAAACTTGGGAAACCGAGGTTACCCCTCACAAAAGTGTAATAGAGCACATTTCCCAAATGCAAGAAAGGATTTCAATAGTAATGCCTATAGTGAAAGAACACCTCCTTAAAGGTCAAGAAAACCAAGCAAGGGTTTATAACAG
Organism: Eleutherodactylus coqui; assembly: GCF_035609145.1. Lineage (NCBI taxonomy): Eukaryota > Metazoa > Chordata > Amphibia > Anura > Eleutherodactylidae > Eleutherodactylus > Eleutherodactylus coqui. The sequence continues at coordinate 504,339 of NC_089841.1, forward strand.
GGATGTGAGAGTTAGACAATTCAGTCCGGGAGACCGGGTACTAGTTTTAACACCCACGGCAGAGAGTAAGTTTCTTGCCATGTGGCAAGGGCCATACAAAATTGTTGAAAAAGCTGGAGAGGTTAATATAAAGTGCACCAACCCGGTAGAAGAAAACTTTTTCAATTATATCATGTAAACTTACTAAAGCCCTGGAGAGAACGAAAGGCTCTTAATTCTCCTTGTTGTATGGTTGAGGCAACAAGTGGCATTCAGAACGTGATAATAGCGGAGGGCCTATCAAAATCCCAGAAACAACAGTAAAAGGAGTTGTTACAGAAAAACAAAGATTTGTTTACCGACTTGCCCGGTTTGTCTAATGTAATTGAGTACGAGGTCATTACAGAACCCCATGTGAGAGTAAAAGTAAAACCCTATCGAATTCCCAAAGCCTGCTGGGAAATAGTTTCGCAAGAGATAAAAAAAATGTTAGAACTAGAGGTGATTTGAAGAATTCAAAAGCGAGTGGTCGAGTCCAATAGTCTTAGTACCAAAACCCTCGGGGGAGGGGCGGTTCTGTAACGATTATAGAAAACTGAATGAAGTTTCTAAGTTTGACGCCTACGCTATGCCTAGGGTAGAGGAGCTAAATGAACGATTGGCTCCTGCTCGGTATATTACCACCTTAGACCTCACTAAAGGATATTGGCAAATTCCCATGTCCGAGAGTGCAAAGGAGAAGACTTCCTTCTCTACCCCGAGGGCTGCTTTCACTATGTGAGGATGCCATCCGGGTTAAAGGGCGCTCATGCCACTTTCCAGAGGGTAATGGACACGATTTTAAGTCCCCATAAGGAGTATGCCGCGGCCTCCCTAGATAACATAGCGATAGTTAGCCGGGATTGGGAGAGCCACCTAAGTAAGGTTCAAGCTGTTCTAGATTCTATCAGAAAGGCTGGTTTCACTATAAACCCTAAAAAATGTGCCCTAGGCATGGATGAGGTAAAATATCTGGGCTATGTAGTAGGAAGAGGCCTGATTAAACCCCACGCCAACAAAAGTGAGGCAATACAGAATTGGCCCCGATCTTTAACAAAGAAACAAGTAAGAGCTTTTTTGGGAATTGTAGGCTATTACAGGTGTTTTGTCCCTAACTTTGCCACAATAGCGGCCCCACTAACAGAGCTCACAAAAGGGAAAAGCAAATCGGTTATGGCTCCATGGTCCCCAGAAGCCGAACAAGCATTTGGGGAACTGAAGTTAATGTTGTGTCAACAACCAGTACTGGTGGCCCCGGACTTCACAAATGAATTCATAGTGCAGACAGATGCCTCAGACACGGGCGGTTATGTCTCAAGAGATCAACAGGGAAGAGCACCCGCTTATGTTCTTGAGCCGAAAACTAACCCCGCATGAACGAAACTATTCGGTTGTCGAGAAAGAGGGTTTAGCCATAAAATGGGTATTGGACTCCCTCCGATACTATCTCCTGGGTAGGAAACTCAAATTAGTTTCTGACCATGCCCAACTTAAATGGATGAGCGAACAGAAAGGGAATAATGCTAGGGTAATCCAGTGGTTTTTACCGCTAAAGGACTTTAATTTTCATATAAAACACAGGTGCGGTAAACTACAAGGGAATGCAGACGACCTCTCAAAGGGTATATTGTGGGCTGGTAGTACAGTCCCTCGGCTTTTGGCGGGGAGGGGGAAGGAGATGTAGTGTAGTAAGGGGTCAAGTGCAGGATGGTGTGTATATACCACGGAGATTACTAAACTCCAGGATATAACTCCGGAGTTTGCATGAGATAAGGGCTGTCCGGGTCACGCGCATACTCCAGTCCAGGAAGTACCTGAAGCTGGAACACAGCTGAAACATAATTGAAAAAGGAGCAGGAAAAGCTCAGAAAGGGGTCCCACCAACTGGTGTTTTTTTCTCCACTGCGCTGCGAGAGTAAGTGAAAACTCTCGCCGAGCAGTGTGAGAAAATCGCTGGGATATCGCTGCGACAGTCTTTTCAATGGGGCCAGCGGCAGCAGCGCTAGCCCCATTGAAAAGATATGGAGAATGCCGCGGACTTCTGCCACAGCTGTGACAGCTGTCACAGCTGTGGCAGGAGTTTCCTTCATCCCTGCGGGGACGCCGGGGATGAAGGAATCCTCTGTCACAGCTGTGGCAGAAGTCAGCGGCATGCTATCCCATTGCTTTCAATGGGATCGGCACTTCTGCTGCTCCCATTGAAAGCAGTGGTTTCTGACAAGCCCCGCAGAATGATTATCGGAGAAGGGCTTGAAATATAAGCCCTTCTCGATAATCATAAAAAGGTGGTTAAAAAAATAATTAAAAAGTTACTCACCTCTCCTGCTGTCAGCCGCGTCCTCCGGCTGGCTCCCCGACACTGCTGTCCAGCACTTTCAGCAGACGGGGATTTAAAAATCCCCGCCTACTGAAAGGGCTGTGCAGATTAGCTGAGGGCTCAGCCAATAGCAGCTACTGCTGAGCTATTGGCTGAGTGCTCAGCCAATGGCAGATAGCTCTTAGCTATTCATTCATGAATAGCAATATCTTAGCTATTGCGGGGATGAAGGAAACTCCTGTGACAGCTGTGGCAGAAGTCCGCGGCATTCTCCATATCTTCTCAATGGGGCTAGTGCTGCTGCCGCTGGCCCCATTGAAAGGACTGGCGATGTCGCAGCGATATCCCAGCGATTTTTGGGATATCTGCCTGCGGTTTTCTCGCACTGCGATGCGAGACTTTAACTTTAGAATCGCATCGCAGTGGAGGAAAAAACGCCAGTGGGTGGGAGCCCTAAGAGAGAGATGACCCCAGGCGCCGCTCAGTGAACCGGTGCGCAGCTGATTAAGGTCACTTCCTGCTCCTGCATCAGCGCGCACCTACTCCTCCCCTCTCCACAGTGTGCAGTGCCAGCTGAACGTTGCTGTGTCTGCCTGCCTCCTGACACAGTACAGCAGCTGAATCCCCAAAGTGCCGGCTGAACGCTGCCTGCCTCCTGAATCCCCACGGTACTGCAAAATGTAAGTACTGTACAGATGAGTAGAGTACAGTAAATACTGCAGTCCTATGTCAACCCACAGATAACACAGTGATAATCTTTTTATTATAAAAGTAAAAAACATTACAGGGCGTAATAACAAAAATAGCAAAAAAACAGAAAAATTTGCCAAATACAATCGCAATAAGCATATATACACACACACATTTACAAAACAGAAAGATTTGCAAAAATAACAGAAAATAACAAATATTTGCAAGAAATAATAGCCAAACATTCATATTTACAAAAGTTTATAGAAACCGTACAGGAGTGAAAAACCGGTCTGGCCGCATCCCCAATCTCACAGGTCCCATTTACACTACAAAATGTACAAAACATATCACAGCAAAAACAAGACAACCGACCCCATAATCCCGGAGTGCTGCATATTCCAACCTACTAAACAGAGAAAAAACACACATTAGTAAAACAAGAATATATATATACATTTTTTAAATTTTTATTCCCCCTCCCCTCTAAACTACACACGCATTACCCTCTACCCATCCCCTGGTCCACTGCCAATACCTGCCAATCATGCTTATGAACATAGTTTAGGTTTTTTTTGTTTTTTTTAAATACACAGAACGTAATACTAACCCACCACAAAAACTCAACATAATACCCCCCACGAAAACACATAATACCACCCATAAACATGATACCACCCACGAAAACACACCACCCATGAAACATGATACCACCCACGAGAAAACCATAAACACATAATACCACCCACAAAACCATATAATGCATAATAATCCACATCCTAAATATACAGAAAAATAACAAAAATATAACCCTTCCCTCCAGCCCCGGTCCGGGTCCCATAAGCCTTTTATTCAACTTTTAACTTAAAACAAAACAAAAAGCTAGGGTGAAAGAATCCAGCCCCCCACCGGGAAACAGTTCTCCAGGCTAGGGAACCCCAAAGCAAAAACCCCTCCAAAGGATGGCTGTTCGAGGCCTACCCAACCTTTCAAACTCCAGCGAACGCACCTTCACCAGGTCACCGAGAATATTCCTACTTACCTCGTCCTCGAGGAGGATTTTATGCTGCGTCGATACTACACACCGTGCGCTCCACGTGTAATACCTAACCACTAGACTTACTAAAAATAAAGTGCAGCGGTCCCTGCCACCCAGATCTCTGAATGCTCCATAACACCACTCGGCGTAGGTAAGGTCAGCCAGCCGAGGCCAACCGATGGAAGCCCCTACCCTCTTGTATACCTCTATATTAAAAGGGACAATGAAGCAGGAAGTGGTCCATGCTCTCCAGAGTGTTGCCACACGCCTCCCGGGAACAACTTCTGTCCTCGGTGTTCTTGTGCTTCAAGTTGTCCCCCACATACAGCTTACCATGGAAGCATGCCCAGGTCAAGTCCCAATACTTTGAGGGGATTCTTACCGAATTTAAAAGAAGCAAACCCACCCTCAAATCCCCACCTGGGCAGTCTCTGAGGGCCAATGGATTCTGAAAGCGGGTTGCCAAAACCCTCTGGTCCAGCACACGCCTGGCCAGCGTCCTGGCTTCCCCCACGGTCAGCCCCCATTAGCTTAAAACCTTCAGAACCGGTGCAACGTAAGCCGGGAGATGTCCGTGCGGTGTACAAAAGTCCTTCACACGCCCTCCTGTCTCCCACTCCTGGAAGAACGGCCGAAACCATCCCTTGCAGGAGGATACCCACGGAGGAGCCCTCTCTTTCCAGAGGTTTGCAATATTAGCTTTCAAAAAGGTATTCTTGAGGAATACCACTGGGTTGACCATACCCAACCCGCCTAGTCTCCTCGTACGGTAAGTAACCTCCCTCTTGACTGGGTTCAACCTATTCCCCCATAACAGTTGGTAGAACAGGCTGTAGACCCGTGACCAAAGAGGTTCTGGCAAAATGCAGACACTTCCCAGGTACATTAACAAAGGGAGCAGGTAAGTCTTGATCAAGCAAACCCTTTCTCTCAGGGTCAAAGACCACCCTTTCCATTGATCCACCTTATGAGTGGCATTCCTCAATCTGCCTTCCCAGTTTTTCTCGGGATAATTCCCTTGGTCGAAATCGATGCCTAAAATTTTAGCGGAATCTTGGGGTTCTGGGAGAGCGTCCGAAAGATCAAAATCAGGATCTCCCCCTCCCAGCCAGAGACTCTCACACTTTTCCCGATTGATCTTTGACCCGAAGACCTCCGAGTAGCGGACAACTTCCGGCATCACCCACCCCGCCTCCTGAGAGGAGACAAAGATAGTAACGTCATCAGCATACGCCACTGTCCTCAAGGCCGGGTCCGGGACCCCCGGGTCCATCCTCACCACCGCCAACGGTCCCCCATCTACCCTTCTGAAGAAGGGATCGACAGCGACCGCGTAAAGCAAGGGGCTCAGAGGGCATCCCTGACGGACTCCAGACCCGACTACAAAAGGACGGCCAACCCAACCGTTCACGAGCGGGAAACTCTCGGCCCCTGAATACAATGTTTTTAACCATTTTACGAACCCCACCGGCAGACCGTATCTCAAAAGGACAGACCAAAGGTACTCGTGGTTTACTCAATCAAAAGCTTTAGCCTGATCAAGGGAAAGTAAAAACCCCTTCCAGAGACCCGCCCTGTCCTGCTCCACAGCCTCCCGGACACTCAGCACGGCGCTAAACGTGCTTCGACCGGGAACAGAGCAGTGCTGAGCCCCAGAAAGGAGCTGGGGTGCAAATTTCACCAACCTACTGAACAGCACTTTTGCCAGAATCTTTCTGTCCGTATTGAGGAGCGCTATGGGATGCCAATTCTCAATACGGAGCGGATCTTTACCCTTTGACAGAATAATTAGGGCCGACTTCGTCATTGACTCCGGCAGAACGCCCGAGGATAGACATTCATTAAAAACCAAAAAAGAAAGATGTGGGCTCACCTCACCAGCAGTAACTTTCAATGTTGCAGGAAGATCTGGGATCCAACAGGAGCTCCATCCTCAAGTAGCCGACGGCAAACGGCCAGATTCCATATGAGCAGAAAATAGAGATGGAGGGGAGCTGCTACCGTTAAAAATGTCCTTCTTTATTGAATAAAATAAAGCATACAGCTCACAAGTGCACGCTGAACGCGTTTCGGCAAAAGCCTTTGTCAACAGCTATGAGGTATGGAGTACATAAGACATTAATGTATTTAAGAATTGTTTCCCAGATATCCACATGCATACTTGTTTCTCTATCTGTCTGTTTTGAATCCTGCTGCCACAAATCTCTGTATGCTGGTTGTAACATGTGATGTAATTAGCTCTTGAACACACCCTCTATACCATCCCTCAACCATTTCCCCCCCTGACAAGCTAACATACACAGGTATCTCCCCGTTGATTTTAATTTGTATTTGGTCTATAAATGTCTTATGTACTCCATACCTCATAGCTGTTGACAAAGGCTTTTGCCGAAACGCGTTCAGCGTGCACTTGTGAGCTGTATGCTTTATTTTATTCAATAAAGAAGGAGATTCATTAAAAACCTCGGTCAAGAGGGGAACCAAAATTTCCTTAAAGGCTTTATGAAACTCAGATGTTAAGCCGTCTGGGCCTGGCAAATTTTTTTGGACCGGAGCCCATCAATCGCCAGTCCGACTTCCTCTTCCGTAATTGCTTCTGTCAAAACGCCAAGAGAGGGGGCTACTCCTGGTTCGGGAACAGTTTCTGCCAGGAAAGTCGAGATTCCGTCCCGATTAAGTTCTTTCCCGCCCAAGAGATGCGAGTAGAAGGATCTGACGACCTCCAGGATCCCTGATCTGGACCTTTTCAGGGAACCCGTACTGTCTAGCAGACCCGTAACCAACTTACAACTCACTGACATCTTACAGTTCTTGTAGGGGTCAGGCGAGCGGTACTTCCCAAAGTCCCTCTCAAGAACCAAAGATGCGTGTCTATCATACTGACATCTCTTGAGCAAGGATTTCACTCTGGAGATCTCCTCGCGGCTACCTCCAGTCGAGACCAAATGCTCGAGTTTCCTCCTCAGGCTCTGATACATACGCTTTCTGTTCAGGCTTCTGAGGTTGGAGATCTGTCGGAAGAACCTTCTTACCTGATGTTTGAACATCTCCCACCACTCTGACTTACTGCTGCATAGGCCCAGTAGCTGTTCCTGGCTCTGAAGAAAATCCTCAAAGGACCATCTTATTTCCGCTTCTTCCAGGAGTGACGAATTCAATTTCCATAAACCTTTGCCCATCCGAGGGGTCTCTGTGACATTCAGAGAAAAAAGTATCATACAGTGGTCGGAGAACTCCACCTCCACCACCGATAACGGTGAGGAGACTGCTTCCTCCTTTAAATAAAGCCTATCTATCCTAGATCTGTGATAACTACCTCTAAACCAAGTGAATCCCGTGCGCCCTGGGGTGTGCCGAACGTGGACATCCACAAGGCGTGCCTCACTAACTACTCTATTTAACGCGACGCTATCATAGCCTAGCTGGTTATTGGAACCTCCTCTATCACCGAGCCTCGTGACATTATTAAAGTCTCCTCCAAAGACCACTTGCCGGCTTGTAAAAAGGAAAGGCTTAATTCTCATAAAGAGGTCTTTGCGCCCCTCCTTTGACTGGGGTCCATAGATGTTAATAAGACGCAACTCTTGACCTCCCATGAGAATATCCAAGATCAGGCACCTCCCCATTTCCAGCTCGATAACCCGTCTGCATTCTACCTGTGCGGTCTTAAAAAGGACCGCCACTATACGGCTCGGCCGCAAGAGACCAATAGGAGGCTCCGCACCTCCACTCACGTTTGGTTTTGTACATGACCGACAAATCTGTCAGCCTGGTCTCTTGCAAAAATAAAATGTCAGCTTCAACTCAGCTGAGAAAATCAAAGGCCGCAAACCTAGCCGCATCGGACTTAATGCTGACAACATTAATGGATGCCAGCGTCAACAGGGTGAGTGCCGCCATCATTGGTGATCGAGCTGGATGGCTTTCCTCTTACTCTCCCCCTCCTCCCTGTCGGAAGAAGAGGTCTCTCCTTTATTTCTTTTTAGTGAAATTGAGACATCCATATCCCCGCTCTCATCATAACCTTCACCTTCCGGCTTCAGGGTAGCCCCCTTCCCGGAGGAAACCGGGTTCCCCACAGAAAGAGACCCAGCGTCCCCCGGGGTTCCTTCCTCAATTATCTCTGCCACCACCTCCGGCACCTCACCCCCAGCCTCTCCCCCTGGCAGGGAAGAGGAGGTGTTTATTGAGGGCTTGGTACCGGTTGGAGAGGTCGACCGTAAGGGAACCGATGGGGCCTTCCTTTGGTATATGCACCAGAGTGAGTGGGACCGAGTCATCCCACTCTAGAGAGGAAGAACCCCTATTTTTCTTTCTTGTTCTTCCCTTACCCTTTTTTTTCTGCTTTTGCCATTTCTCGTTTTCCTCGTCCGCACTTTCTTCACGGGAGGATCCAGCAGAACTGGCAGCCACCTCCTCTCTCTCCAACCTTCTGGTTTCCTCATCCACATCGCTATCCCTTGGGGCCTCAGCAGCTCGACTCCCCTCCTGCCCTGGCTGGCCAGGCACCCTGCCGAGACCCCGTAGCTCTTCCTCCTCCCTGTTGCCACCAGCTTCGCCCCCGGAGCGACGGGCCCACTGACCCTCTGACTGGGCTCGGCCGATATTGGCAAAGGATAAGGGACAACGACTGAATGGGTGCCCTAAAGCACCACACAGGTTACACCGAATGCTGCCACAGGAGGAGGATGGGTGGTCTCTGCCCCCACACAGCGCACACACCAGCACCTTACACTGTGCACTGAAATGTGTGGGGTCCCCGCACCTGTGGCAGACCTTCGGCTGCCCCTGGTAGAAAACCAGAATCCTGTCCCTTCCCAGGAATGCAGAAGAAGGGATGAGGGTAACGGAATTACCTGCACGTTTCAACTTTACCATGAAAGTCCAGGCCCCTGACCAGATACCGTGTGCGTCCCTGTTTTTCTGGGGAGGATGGAGAATCTCCCCATACCTGCCCATCCAGGTCATTATGTCAACATAAGAGAGACTCGTTACTAGTCAAAACGGTCACTCTCAGTGTCATTCTGGCGGGAAATTGCTTGAACCGCAAAATCCCGCCACTCGGGCTCCGTCTGAGCCAGCTCGTATTTTGACCACAAGAGCTCGAGCCCCTCCAGTCTCACGAAGCTAACATCAAACAGGGAGGTCCCAAAGGGGTGGATCAGGGCAAAGATTTCACTCACCCTGAATTCCATCCCGAGGAGAAGCTCCACCACCCTAGTCCGGTTAGGGCAGGCTTCACTGCCTCCCCATCGGAGACAAACCACATTCCTTCTGGACCCCCCCCCCCCCCTGCCCGGCTGTAGGAAGCGACCATGCCTCTTCTCCCTGCCTTTGCTCTCGGAAGGCCCCTGTGCCAAACCTATCTATCCAAAAGGATAGGTCGCGCTTTTCACCCTCTATAGTGACCGACCTCTCTCCCCTCTTTAAGGCGGATAGGAATAGCTCGTGTGACCTGGGGTCCCTGAAGCCGGGAGGTGAAGGTCCCCCACTTACCCCGGCGGCAACACTAGCGTAGCTCCTAGGAGCAGTCACCGCCGAGGCGGCAGCTGGACCAGAGCCCCCAAACCACCAGACACTCCACCTTCACTTGTGACTTGTGTAAATTTACTATCACCTGTATCTCCCTCAGATATAACTCAGTAAAAAATTCCTCCTGCGCTCTTAATCGGGGTTTTTTGCAAACCAAAAGGGAAACTAAAAAGTCTCCACAATGAGGAAAATATATTTAATTGTACAATAAGTACATAAAAAACATATGACTAATAAAAATTCTTGCAACGCGTTTCGGCACTATACCAGTGCCTTTTTCAAGCATGACACATTAAAACAAAGCATCTCTATTTATAGGATTACTTACATTTAGTAGTCACGGAGTCCGGAGCCTGCATCGTGGGACGCCAGTCTCCCCCTCGCTGACGTATTGATCAAGCGTCGGGTAGTTAAATATGACGGTACGATAAAGTTACGTCATTTACGTAGCTACGCAAAAACTTACGCAGTTTACGTAGCGGTGTCCGTACGTGCTGAGATCCGGACTCCGGCTAGTAAAAAATGTATTAAAACTGTGCTAAATAGCAATATACTTACAATCATGTATAATAAATCAATACATATTATTAAATTACAGTTTTTTCTCTCAAAACTCTATTAATAAATTATCCATCTCCATAATTATAATATGTATATAATAAACCTAAATTGTATATAACAGCTGGTTTTAACTACTACCTGGTAGATATAAGTAGAGATTATGCATATTATAACAGTAGTTTGACATGTATTTATCCTTTTTTTAGTATATTTATCTGTAAAAAAATCTTTCCTTCATGTCTATTTATATAGTTGTTATTAAGAATGGGAATAATGCTAGGTTTATTATATACATATTATAATTATGGAGATGGATAATTTATTAATAGAGTTTTGAGAGAAAAAAACTGTAATTTAATAATATGTATTGATTTATTATACATGATTGTAAGTATATTGCTATTTAGCACAGTTTTAATACATTTTTCACTAGCCGGAGTCCGGATCTCAGCACGTACGGACACCGCTACGTAAACTGCGTAAGTTTTTGCGTAGCTACGTAAATGACGTAACTTTATCGTACCGTCATATTTAACTACCCGACGCTTGATCAATACGTCAGCGAGGGGGAGACTGGCGTCCCACGATGCAGGCTCCGGACTCCGTGACTACTAAATGTAAGTAATCCTATAAATAGAGATGCTTTGTTTTAATGTGTCATGCTTGAAAAAGGCACTGGTATAGTGCCGAAACGCGTTGCAAGAATTTTTATTAGTCATATGTTTTTTATGTACTTATTGTACAATTAAATATATTTTCCTCATTGTGGAGACTTTTTAGTTTCCCTTTTGGTTTGCAAAAAACCCCGATTAAGAGCGCAGGAGGAATTTTTTACTGAGTTATATCTGTTTCTTTCCCCATTTGTGTGGTACAACACCCACTGGGGTTTTTTCTACTGCTGCATCTCCTCTTATGAGGATTTTTGGGGACCTTGCATTAAGAAGAACATCTATAGTTCTACAGGTGACCGGGGATCATCGGTGCAAGCGGGTTTTTCTCCCTGAGGTGGGGATCCCGCTTTGCACCAGGTGAGTAAAAATCCCCTTATTTCTCTATTTCGGATCCCTGTATGGTGGCGCGGATCTACACTTTGAGACTGTATCTCCCTCAGATACTCCTCCACTAGCAGACACCCCAACATTTAATCTTGTATTATTTAGATTCCCCACACCCCTAGACTCTCCCTCACGCACACCACTCGCTATCATGTTGCTCCCTTCATCCCTTTCACACACCTCCATGCCTTCTATACTCTAACGCTCATCATTCTCCCTATTCTTTGCGACCAGACCGGTAATGGCTTCTCTCTTGGCCGGAAGAGTAAGGGGCACCTGGCGGCCCGGAGGTTTCCCAGCCGCTCCCCCCATGCCTGCAGGGGAGCAACCCAGGGTGGGTTTCTTAAATATAGTCCCCTCCGAGCCTCCAGACCAACCCCCCTTAGCACTGGGGGGAAAGGGACTTCCAGCCACCCACTCAGGACCTTTGGCTCCGCCTCCTGCCATCATACTTCGTGTAACCCCAGCAAAAGAATTCCGGCGTTTTGGGTATCCACTTTTTTGGGGGTTCACTGCAGGGCCCTTATTGGGGCCACCCGACGCCAGATGGCCCCCCAAACTCCCAGGATGTTTGGGATCACCCGATGCCGGGCAATCCCCTTTATCCAGGCCCACCGCAGGGCCTTTCTGGGGGCCAGCCAACGCCAGATGACCCCCCAACTTTTCCTCCACCTTCCCTGAACTCTTGGGATCACCCGACACCGGGAGACCCCCCTTACTTAGGCCCACCGCACTGCCATTCTGGGGTCCACCCAACGCCGGCCAATCCCCTTTATCCAGGCCCACCGCAGGGCCTTTCTGGGGGCCAGCCGACGTCGGATGACCCCCCAACTTTTCCTCTATCTTCCCTGAACCCTTGGGATCACCCGACACCGGGTGACCCCCCTTACTTAGGCCCACCGCAGGGCCTTTCTGGGGGCCACCCAATGCCAGATGACCCCCCCACCTCCGCAGCCTTTTTTGTCATTTTACCTGGATCATCCGACGCCGGATGACCCCCCACCTTTGCAGCCTTTTTTGATATTTTACCTAGATCATCCGACGCCGGATGACCCCCATTCTTAGGAATCTCGCTGTCAGACACCAGCTTCTGCCCATCACCCCTCCTTTTATTACGAACCGGGGGGGTGTTTGGATCAGGATGCCTAGCAATCTCCCCCTTCCTTTGCACTGAACCCACATTAGCAGAGTCCGGGCTGGGTCGGACCTGGGGGCTACCCATGCAGCTACCTCCCTCCCCTGGTTCAGAGGCTTGCCCAGGGAGGCTGACGTACCTGTACTCCACCTGGGTGATCTTTTTGCCACTTTTCTTCTTTTTAGCCTGGGGGTCTCTCTCAGGAAGGTCATTGCCAAAATAGAGACCCTCCAGGCCTCCAGGGGATTCCAGCTGAGTTATGTACGCCATTAGTTGCCCCCCCCCCCCCCCCCGGGCCGCTGTCCTCGCCCTCTTCCTCAGAGGAGTCTGAGCTTGAAATAATAGTAGCTTGCCCAGCTGGAAGGTCACTGCACAGGGACTGCTGACTGTCCGCTGTCTGCAGTTCTCCAGCAGGGGCCTGCTCCATCTTGGACACTAGGCCCTTCATATCCTCACAGACCCCAGCCAGAGCCGGCTGAGACCCTTCAAACCGGTCAAAATTCACCAGCTTCTCAGCGAAGGGACCTGCACCCCTTAAGATGTCCGCTATCCTCTCAACCAGGGTGAGGATCTCGCTTTTCAATTCCTGGACGGCCTGGTTGTATTGGGCCCTCCTTGACCCACCTGAATTGTTGGCCAGGGACCTGGCTGCCTTTAACTCCTCCTGAAGCCTTCTGATGGTGCCACCTGCCTCACGGTACTCCTGGGTCCTTGAAGCGACCCTGGCAGCAAAGACGGTGACATCCTCCCTAGGCTGCAGTGTCCCCCACTGCTCAATGGTAGGGCAGGAGGCTCCCCCAGAAGTACCTGGCCTGGCTCCAGGAGGGTCTTTGCTGGAAGTCCCAGCAGCCGAGGTCCCGGAGGGCCGCCGTCCCTCACCCTGGCTAGCCCGACGGCCACCTCAGGTGGTCTCCAGGAGGGGTGCAGGAGACAAATCGCTGCGTCTCCTGCTAGATCTCCTCAGCCCCTCCTGGGTAGCCGGTTGCAAAGCATCCCCATCCTCCGCGGGCTGGTTCCGGAGAGTGGGGGTAGTAGTCCTCCCTCTGGCCATAGCCCAGGACCTCACTCCCTCCTGGGTAGGAGAGAGCAAAAGTCCCAGGCCCTGGAGGAGAAAGAGAGAGACCTGGACCTGCAAGCACCTGCTCACAAGTGAACCACACCCTGCAACAGGAAGTGAAGTGTCCCTGCAGTGCTATGTCCAACCGCAGATAACACAGTGATATGTACTGCTATAACATGTCCCTGCAGTCCTATGTCAAACCACAGATAACACAGAAATTTAGGATGATCATTTCTTTAGGTCATAAATAGGAAAAGTAAAGGGGTCAGAACTCGAAAATTCACTGCTAAGTGCAAAAGTATTAGCACCCCTATATACTGTAACTTCCTGGTGTCATACAAGCATAATTTGGCTCGAGCATTCTTTAGGTCCTAAATGAGGAGAGTGGGAGGGGTGGCACATTCTGCAGAGGGACATCGGTATATGCAGCCTGAGGAGAATCTAACGCTTCTCTATGTGTAGACATATTTTATTCCTCGGTTGCTCTAAAGTAACCTTGACTTCCATTTGAACAACACGTAAACACCTGTATCAAATTAACTCAGGCGAGGCAGGGTATATCAGCTAGTTTATATACTCCTTCTAGGGGGGATGTTACTGACATTGAGTGTATGTGTGTTTGTGTATTGTATATACTTCATGTAGAGGAGGGATGTTTTTGACAATGAGTGTACATACTGGTGGATATACCGTATCTTCCATTGAAATGAATGTGGTGCCTAAGAAACACATTAAATGCACAGTTGTGCGTGTAATACTACGTTTTCAGTGTTTTTTTTACGCAGAATACTGTGGCACTGGGATGAGAAACAGAAAAGTTGTGACCTCATCAGCCTGCTTGCTTGTATTGTTGTTACGCAAGCACTGCAGCTCTGCGCTCCGTGAAATGCTTCTTGTGTGGGCGTGGCTCTACTGAAAGAACACTATACAAAGCCCAGCGTTACCCCATGCAGTGGTAGACTCCAGCTCTACATGATTACAGCTTCTCTTTTACTGGAGTTGTTCACAGTCCCTTTTCTTCTCCATGTGGCTCATACCACCATGACAACGTTTCTCTGGAGAATTTGACACGCAGACATCTTTAGCTCCTCATTTTTTCAGAAACCTTTAAAGCGCAGACCAGACAAGCAACGAGGAAATCGAGGGCGGGTGAGTGAACGGTTTGTTTTATTTATTTTATGCAGGTTCTGGCTCAGATCACTTGGGGGCCCTGGGTAGTTACCCAGTTTGCCCCACCCCAGTTTCTGAGGACCTCCTGGTGGTGTAAGAGGGTGAGGATAGGGGTGATGGCATCCGAGGCCGCACAGTTGATTTATGTAGATGCGTGTACTGGTAATGGCATTTGAGGTCTACGGTGATCGCCTCTGTCCTCCTGCCCACCTACATTAAAGGTAGATCATTGTTCCTATGGGACGTCAGGGCTTATTCTTTTCTGATGTTTGCCGTTGACTCATAGAGTAGATGTCCAATCGTCTGCTTCCTTCCCTCCCTCCTCGTTAAGGATGTTGTTGGCACTTCCTGTCCGTAAGTCCACAGACCAGCTTTGTTGTTTCCTAATGATCCTCCTACCTGGATAAGTCTATTGTTTCTCCTTGTACAGAGAGCTACAGTTAGCCTGGATGGTGCCCCCTCGGCCCCAGAGACCACCAAACAGGGACAGGACCACAGATATGGACACAAAGGAATCCTGAGCACACAGCTGCTGGCAGACATGGCAGAGTCTACAACTCACCGGGATTCATACCAGGGGCTGGACTTGGCCAACCGCCGGCAACACACAGGTACATAAATAACAGACGACCCAGTCATGTCAGCGCTACTGTGTCTTGAATACTCCTCTTTACCCACAGGCCTACGGGAAGAACAGCTCTGGAGATGTCTCTATCACCAGTTCAGGTAGGCGATGTTTATAGTGGACCCCTATTCTTACAGATACCCTCTTGCATGTACGAGATGTGAAGTGGGGGGGGCGTCATCAAGAAACCCACTTCCTTCCACCCAGGTTGTAGGGCTCAGGAGTGGCCTGCATGGACCAGTAGAGCTGAAGAGTTGGTATTTGGGGGGAGCGACCTCGCACTCAACAGCTGCTCATGAATAATACGAATGCAGATGAAGTCACTAGATAATTACTTATACAGAGACCATATAGCAGTCTGGGCCCGTAGGCTTGCATCGGTATGAACATTATGTGTATAGTACCAATATATTGCAGACTTGTCCCCAATACCGGCCGCTCGGACAAAGCTACCCCACCGAGGGGGGGGGGGGGGCAGTATTGATGTTCTCCCATTCATTCTAGCAGTTATTTATGGACAGATGTGTGCAGTAGATGGAGAAGCCGTATACTGCCATATCTAGAAGTGCAGCATTGGAGTCGATTACATCAGACAGAAGACACTAGATATGTGAGCCCCGGTGGTCTTATATCCCACACTGTGCTCTGAGGTCTTCTGGGACACATTGTAAGTGCCTCGCACAGCAGATGTGGACACCAGTCCTGCCCTCCCCCTTTCTCTTGTCCGGATGTAGTGTCGGCTGTGTGGAGCCTCTAGGTCTGCTTCCCATTACAAGCCCAAAATTAGGACAATTGGCTCTTTGTACATATGAAGGAGAGAGTAAGAGCAAAGATGTGCAGTATAACACAGGAAATATTATCATGGCGCGACTATATTAAAATTATTTACTACCCTAAGTGAGTGAAAGAGATTGCTGACGTGCGAGTGTACCGTACCGCCCTCGCCCTCATCTGCCCCCCCTTCCGCGAGAGAGAGGAAGCATGCGAATGTGCCGTACCTCCCCCCCCCCCCCCCCCCCCCCCGAGAGAGAGGAGATGTGCGAGTGTGCCGTACCCCCCTGAGAGAGAGGAAGCATGCGAGTGTGCCATACCTACCCCCTCCCCCTTGAGAGAGAGAGGAGGCGTGCGAGTGTGCCATACCTTCCCTGAGAGAGAGGAGGCATGCGAGTGTGCCGTACCTCCCCCCCACCTTAGAGAGAGAAAGCGTGCGAATGTGCCGCACCTACCCCCACCCCCAAGAGAGAGGAGGCGTGCGAGTGTGCCGTACCCCCCTGAGAGAGAGGAAGCATGCGAGTGTGCCATACCTACCCCCTTTCCCCCCTTGAGAGAGAGGAGGCGTGCGAGTGTGACATTCCCTGAGAGAGAGGAGGCATGCGAGTGTGCCGTACCTACCCCCTTTCCCCCCTTGAGAGAGAGGAGGCGTGCGAGTGTGACATTCCCTGAGAGAGAGGAGGCATGCGAGTGTGACATACCTTCCCTGAGAGAGAGGAGGCATGCGAGTGTGACATACCTTCCCTGAGAGAGAGGAGGCATGCGAGTGTGACATACCTTCCCTGAGAGAGAGGAGGCGTGCGAGTGTGACATACCTTCCCTGAGAGAGAGGAGGCATGCGAGTGTGACATTCCCTGAGAGAGAGGAGGCATGCGAGTGTGCCATACCTTCCCTGAGAGAGAGGAGGCATGCGAGTGTGCCATACCTTCCCTGAGAGAGAGGAGGCATGCGAGTGTGACATACCTTCCCTGAGAGAGAGGAGGCATGCGAGTGTGACATACCTTCCCTGAGAGAGAGGAGGCGTGCGAGTGTGACATACCTTCCCTGAGAGAGAGGAGGCATGCGAGTGTGCCATACCTTCCCTGAGAGAGAGGAGGCGTGCGAGTGTGACGTACCTTCCCTGAGAGAGAGGAGGCGTGCGAGTGTGACATACCTTCCCTGAGAGAGAGGAGGCGTGCGAGTGTGACATACCTTCCCTGAGAGAGAGGAGGCGTGCGAGTGTGACATACCTTCCCTGAGAGAGAGGAGGCATGCGAGTGTGCCATACCTTCCCTGAGAGAGAGGAGGCGTGCGAGTGTGCCATACCTTCCCTGAGAGAGAGGAGGCGTGCGAGTGTGCCATACCTTCCCTGAGAGAGAGGAGGCGTGCGAGTGTGACATACCTTCCTTGAGAGAGAGGAGGCGTGCGAGTGTAAGATATACCACTCCAGGAAAGGGGAGATGTGCGAGTGTGCCGAACCACCCCGATAGAGAGAGGAGACTCGAGTGTAATAATATTTATTTGTATAGCACCAACTTATTTCGCAGAGCTTCGAGGCTCATGGGGAACACAAACAATATGAAAATTACAGAAAATACAAGAGTTACATGTTGTATTCATTTATTTAGAAACAAAGGGGTTGGGGTGATACAGGGGGTACAGGGGCAGGCAGTGGAGCAAGGGGGAACACAGCAATGCAATGTTAACATGTGATGTACAGTTTTTAGAACACAAGCGGGGTGGGGGTAGTACAGGAGGTGCAGGCAGGAAGGGTACATGGCTAGGCAAAAGTGGAAAGCCATAAGGAGGTGCAGGGAGCATATTGTGGGGCTGGGGGATTGGATCAGGTGGTTTGATATGCTTCTTTAAAGAGATGTGTCTGAGGCGCGTCTGAAGTTTCGTGCATCGGGGATTGTCCGGATGTTTTGGGGTAGAGCGTTCCAGAGGGTCAGTGCTGCTCTAGAGAGGTGAGCATGTAAGATTCGTATTAGAGGGGCATTTAGTCTGAGTGTATTAGCAGAGCGGAGCGCCCGTGCTGGGTGATGTAGGTACAGGAAGGAAGCAATGTATAGTGGTGCGGTGCTATGGGGAGCAGTGTGAATGGGGGTGATGAATTTGAATTGAGTTCTGTGATACATGGGTAGCCAGTGCAGTGACTGGCATCGTGCGGAGGCGTATGAGAAGCCGCTGGGCAGGATGATGAGTCTAGCTGCCGCATTTAGTGTGGATTGGAGAGCGGAGAGTCTGGCACAGGGAAGGCCAAAGAGCAGCGAGTTGCAGTAGTAGAGTCGGGAATGGATGAGGCGACGAGTGTCCGTAATGAGGAACGGCCAGATTTTAGCAATATTCCTGAGGTGCATTTGACATGTTCAGGCCAGAGATTAGATATGAGGTGTAAAGGAGAGGTCCGAGTCCAGTGTGACCCCCGAGGCAGCAGGCATGCTGTCTGGGGGTTTTGATGGTGCCAGATACTGATATGGAGATGTTGGGGGAAGGTCGGCTGGTTGAGGGCGGAAAGACGAGAAAATCAGTTTTTGAGAGGTTGAGTTTGAGAAAAAGGGAGGACATAGTATTAGAGACAGCAAACAGACAGTCAGTGATATTTTGGAAGAATGGTTCTGAGATATCACGAGAAGAGGTGTATAACTGGGTGTCGTCAGTGTAGAGATGGTATTGGAGTCCAAATCTGCAGATGGTTTGTCCGATTGGGGCTGTGTAGATAGAGAAGAGGAGGGGACCAAGGACTGAGCCCTGGACAACCCTAACATCAAGGGGAAGAGGAGAGAAGGGGGTCGAGGACTGAGCCCTGGGGGACTCCAACTGCAAGGGGAAGAGGAGGGGGCCAAGGACCGAGCCCTGGGGACCCCAACAGCGAGGGAGAGCAGAGAGGAGATAGAGCCAGAGAAGGAAATGCTGAAAAAGCGATCAGAGAGATAGGAGGATAATCAGGAAAGAGCAGTGTCCTTTTAGGCCGATGGAGCAAAGCTTAGTGAGGAGTAGTTTGTGGTCGACGGTGTCAAACGCAGCAGAGAGATCAAGGAGGATTAGTAGGGACTAGTCACCCCTCGATTTGGCCATCCTCAGGTCATTTGATACTTTTTTGTGGGCGGTTTCAGTCGAGTTAATGGCGCAGAAATCAGACTGGAGGGGGTCAAGGAGAGAGTTATCAGAGAAAAAAGCGTGTGAGGTGGTAATAAACCAGGTGTTCAAGTAGTTTGGAGATGAAGGGGAGGTTGGAGAGTCAGTAGTTGGCAGCGTTGGTCGGAGTGTTTGAATGAGGAGGGGAAAATAACAGAGGTCAGGGAGAGGTTGAAGATGGTGATGAGGTGGCTGATAACGGCTGGGAAAAGGGAGCAGAGGAGGCATGAGGGGAGAGGGACCACAGGAGGTGTGAGGGAAGAGGGTCGCTAGCGCAGGTGGTGGGGCGAGTGTCGGAGAGCAGTCTGGAGACTTCTTCCTCTGTCGTTGGTTCTAGTATAAATAGTGGATGATGGATGCTGAAGAGACCAGGATTAGGCCTAGCTGTGTAATGTTCGGAGATTTCTTTTTGAATGTTGTCAATTTTTTTTTTCTTTGAAATAGGCAGCTAGTTCTCCAGCACTGAGATCTGTTACGGGGCCTGTTCTTTGGTGCTGAGGAGGGAGTGGAAGCTATTGAAGAGTTGTTTGGGCTTGGGGGATAGTAAGGAGATGAGGGAGGTGAAATAAACTTGTTTGGCATGGTGGAAGGCTAGATTGTAGGTTTTGAGCATAAATTTGAAGTGGGTGAAGTCTGCAGGTTGTTTTGCTTTGCGCCACAGACTTTCAGCACACCTAGAGCACTGCCGGATGAAGCGCATTTGGAACGTGAACCAAGGTTGTCGTTGTCTGCGGTGGACGGCTCGGGTCATGGATGCTGCCACTTCATCCAGGGCAAGTCTGAGGGTGGTGGAGTAGTGTTCGGCAGCCGGGTTTGGGCATGAGAGGAGAGAGCTAGGGGACAGGGAGGACTGGATGTCTCAGCAAACTGCTGGGTGTTGACGGTCTAGATGTTCCTAGAGGGAAGTTAGTGAAGTGGGAGGCAGAGCATAGGCAGAGGAAGATTAGGTCGAGAATGTTGCCGTCTCTGTGAGTGGAGGAGTTGGAGACTTGTGATAGGCCAAGGGAGGAGGTGAGAGATAGAATCTGGGAGGCGGATGGGGAGACCGGGTCGTTAGTGGGGATCTTGAAGTCACTGAGGATGAGGGTTGGGAGTTCTCAGGATACGAAGTGGGGGAGCCAGGTGGCGAAATAGTCCAGGAAAAGGCGGTGGGACGCGCAGGCCAGTAGATAACAGCGATGCGAAGGGACAGTGGACGGAAGAGTCATAGGGCATGGACTACGAACAACAAGAGAGGGAGCCAGGGGATGACCTGGAAGGTGCAATTTGGTGAAAGGACAACACCTAGTCCTCCGCCGCGCCTGTCCGATCCGGGAGTGTGTGAGAACTGCAGGCCATCATAGCACAATGCATCGGGGAAGGTGGAATCGGACTGCTGTATCCACATTTCGGTGAGGGCGAGCAGGTCGAGACGTTTGAAAGTGAAGAGGTTGTGGATGGTTGAGAGTTTGTTGCACGCGGACTGAGGGCTCCAAAGGGCGCACTGTACTATACTGATAGGAAATGTGGGTGTACTGTACTGACCAGAGTGAAGATGTAAATTTATGTTCTCTGTTGTCAGCCAGGACATTATTGATGAGCTGATATCTCAAGCAGAGATGAAGGTACCAGAATCTACAACTAGGAGAGACTATCAGGTGGAGGGGTTCATGGCCCAGACTCCGGCTTCCAGTAAGGTGGGTGGCTGTGTAGTGTTCAGCAGACCCTTTATATCAGATGTGTTCCTTGGAGCACCTGAACTTATTGTCATGTTGTGTTTGACAGAAACACGCATACCACACGGAGCAGGCTGTGACCTTCTGGACGGAGAATGTGCATGGTATCACTGTGAGTATGCACTACTTTTGTGCCCTCAGTCTCTCTCATGTCCTTCCTTACATGTCTCCTCCTTGCAGGGAGTCTCAGATGTCCGAACAAGTGACTCTCCTTTCAAAAAGAGTTCAGCTTTTACCATGCCGATGTCCCACTATCTGGATCAGCCCATCCCGCACGACCTAGAAAATTATCCCAACATGTAATTCCCATAACCTGGAAAATTATCCCAGAAGTATCCTCATACATCATAAACTGGTAAATTCTCCCAATATGCCGCAGCCAGGAGCGTCCTCCTCAACGTCCCCACCGCAGCCAGGAATGTCTTCTAGGTTACTGTCAAAACCAGGAAAGGTTCCTTAAGGTCACAGTCACAACGAGTGCATTCAGCATCCGACTCTAAATTATCTTCATACTTTACTTTCACGACAGGAGAATGAGCCACACATTTCACTGTCCCAAACCAGAGAATTCCCTAAATACGTTCCAGTCTCAACCATAAAAATCCTCATTTGTCTCAGAGACTGCCAACACCATTATACCTGCATATCAGTATAATAGCCAAAAAAATCACCTCTGTAAATGTGACAACTAGCAGAATTATCTTACAAGGTCATCCTGACAACCAAGAGAATGCCTCCCATCTGTCACCTCCAGGAGAGTGATCTCCATCCATCACCATCACCTCCAAGAATGTGATCTCCATCCATCACCTCCAGGAGAGCGTTCTCCATCAGTCAGTCACCTCTGGGATAGCAATCTCCATCCGTGATGCTGCGGGAGAGCATTCTCCGTCCGTCACCATCACCTCCAGGAAAGTGATCTCCATCCGACCTGCCAGGAAAGTGATCTCCATCCGACCTGCCAGGAAAGTGATCTCCATCCGACCTGCCAGGAAAGTGATCTCCATCCGACCTGCCAGGAAAGTGATCATCCCCTCCAGGAGAATCATTCAATTTTAGCCAGACATTTGCACGTGTTTAACAAATTATCCATATCTGCATAGAAATATCCTGAACCTCCCACTAAACTTCCATCCTGGAGAGTGATGCTGTGTTCATGGTGATCACATTCATGTATTCTGTACTGTGTGACCACTTATCCAGGGCAGTAAGAGCAAACAGCAGGGATCCCTGTTGTAGTTGGTGGTGACCCCTGCCCTGAAGAGTTAGCCCATCACGTGGGAATGAGTTAAAGATGGATGCATCATACAATGAGGAGCAGCGACGTCTCCCACAGGCGTTTGCATCATCCCAGCCTGCGGTACATAAGTGTCCTTTATGGACATTAGTTCCAACGTTCCAATCTATGATCACAACTGCTGCTAGGCTGCTTTACATCTGCCATTTAGGTGGCAACGAAAAGAGTTTGGTGTGTCTATCAGTAGAAGTAGTAAGCTCTCCTTCACATAAGTACACAGTGAATAGAGCCAATAGATTTCCATGGCCTCATTCACAATAGCGGATTTTTCACGTGACTTTCAGCCACGTGAAAAAAAAGCAGCGTGTCGTATCTTGTTGTGTATGTACAGTATGTACTGGAATTACCCATGGAAATCAATGGGGCCTGGTGCCACACACTATCCCTGCGACCTGATGCCACTCGCTATCCCTGCGACCTGGTTCCCCTTGCTATCCCTGGGCCCTAGTGCCCCCACACTATCCCTTGGACCTGGTGCCCCCACTATCTCTGGCGCCGCCCACTATGTCTGGGACCTGGTGCCCCCACTATGTTTAGGACCTGGTGCCACCACTATACCTGGTGCTGCCCACTATTGGTGTGTATTATGTACTGGAATCGCCCATGGAAATCGATGGACCCTAGACCTGGTGCCTCCACCCTCTCCCTGGAACCTGGTGCCTCCACCCTCTCCCTGGGACCTGGTGCCTCCACCCTCTCCCTGGGACCTGTGTATTACGTGTAGGCTCAAGCAGCACTCTCTCCAAAGCCAATAAGGCAGGGCTGTATCATTAATGCACGCCTCAGAGGGAATCCGGATCCAGGATTCCAGAATAAACCATAGAAAAAGAGATCCGTGGCAGCATATAAAGGTGCAAATAAAACCATCTTTATTCCTCCATAGTAAAAGCTGCAACGTTTCGATCCAGGAAGGATCTTTGTCAAAGCTTTACTATGGAGGAATAAAGATGGTTTTATTTGCATCTTTATATGCTGCCGCGGATCTCTTTTTCTACCCCTGGGACCTGGTCCCTCCACTCTACCCCTGGGACCTGATCCCTCCACTCTACCCCTGGGACCTGGTCCCTCCACTCTACCCCTGGGACCTGGTCCCTCCACTCTACCCCTGGGACCTGGTCCCTCCACTCTACCCCTGGGACCTGGTCCCTCCACTCTACCCCTGGGACCTGATGCCACTCACTATCCCTGGTCCAGATCTCTCAGTTGGTTCACCCCACCATAAATCCTTTGAAGATATTCAGTCCTGTGTTCATTCTTATAACGTTGTTTTATTCGCCGACCCTCCTGTGTCCATGGGGTCTGAAGTTGCATTTAAAGGGGTTGTCCCGCGGCACCAAGTGGGGTTCAGCACTTCTGTATGGCCATAATAATGCACTTTGTAATGTACATTGTGCATTAATTATGAGCCATACAGAAGTTATCAGAAGTTATTCACTTACCTGTTCCGTTGCTGGCGTCCTCGTCTCCATGGTGCCGTCTAATTTTCAGCGTCTAATCGCCGGATTAGACGCGCTTGCGCAGTCCGGTCTTCTTCTTTTCTCAATGAGGCCGCTTGTGCCGGAGAGCGGCTCCGTGTAGCTTCCGCCCCGTCACGTGCCGATTCCAGCCAATCAGGAGGCTGGAATCGGTAATGGACCGCACAGAAGCCCTGCGGTCCACCGAGGGAGAAGATCCCGGCGGCCATCTTCACCGGGTAAGTAAGAAGTCACCGGACTGCGGGAATTCAAGTAAGCGCTGTGCGTTTTTTTTTTAAAGTCCCTGCATCGGATTTGTCTCGCGCCGAACGGGAGGGCCTATTGAAAAAAAAAAAAACGTTTCGGCGCGGGACAACCCCTTTAAGTGTTACAGCCCTCATGTGTTCTATGTTGTGTCCTTGGCTGCAAAACTTTCTCAGCCACAAGTAATACAAAGTCATATGAACATTTGATTCTCTAAACACAGAATCTCTTTGAAGGTTTTATGGATGGTTATAACATCAAAGAGATCTGACCCCAAACTAGGTTTTATAGCTCCATGTTATGCTGTGACTTTGGGCCAAGACACTCATCTTTAATACGGGCATGACCTGCACCTATAATACACTTATGTGAAGAACAGCCTAACACTGCAGCCATGCTTGTAATGATCAACCATGTGCTAGTAATAAAAAAATTCTCGTTACCAGGGACTGATATGAGCCACCTGGACCCAGTAAAGTCTTACAGAAGTGTATTTTATTCTTGTTTTTCTTGTATGTTTAAGTTCGTTATCATAAATTACTTTTAAATGTACAATGTACAACCCATCCATCACAACAGCATGGCTTCACAGGAGAAGATTCCGGGGTGAACCGGCTGCCTGCAGCCCAGACCTTCCACCACATACTACATCCATCACAACAACATGGCTTCACAGGAGAAGGGTCTGAGGTGAACCGGCCGCCTGCAGTCCAGACCTTCCACCATATACTACATCCATCACAACAGTTTCACAGGAGAAGAGTCCGGGGTGAACCAACCGCCGGCAGTCCAGACCTTCCACCACATAAAGCATCCATCACAACAGCATGGCTTCACAGGAGAAGAGTCCGGGGTGAACCAGCCGCCTGCAGTCCAGACCTTCCACCATATACTACATCCATCACAACAGTTTCACAGGAGAAGAGTCCGGGGTGAACCAACCGCCGGCAGTCCAGACCTTCCACCATATACTACATCCATCACAACAGTTTCACAGGAGAAGAGTCCGGGGTGAACCAACCGCCGGCAGTCCAGACCTTCCACCATATACTACATCCATCACAACAGTTTCACAGGAGAAGAGTCCGGGGTGAACGAACCGCCGGCAGTCCAGACCTTCCACCACATAAAGCATCCATCACAACAGCATGGCTTCACAGGAGAAGAGTCCGGGGTTAACCGGCCGCCGGCAGTCCAGACCTTCCACCATATAAAGCATCCATCACAACAGCTTCACAGGAGAAGAGTCCGGGGTGAAGCGGCCGCTTGCAGCCCAGACCTTCCACCATATACTGCATCCATCACAACAGCTTCACAGGAGAAGAGTCCGGGGTGAGCCGGCCGCCTGCAGTCCAGACCTTCCACCATATAAAGCATCCATCACAACAGCTTCACAGGAGAAGAGTCCGGGGTGAAGCGGCCGCTTGCAGCCCAGACCTTCCACCATATACTGCATCCATCACAACAGCTTCACAGGAGAAGAGTCCGGGGTGAACCGGCTGCCTGCAGTCCAGACCTTCCACCATATACTATATACATCACAACAGCTTTACAGGAGAAGAGAACCAGTGTGAACTGGTCGTCTGCAGTCCAGACCTTCCACTACATACTACATCCATCACAACAGCATGGCTTCACAGGAGAAGAGTCCGGGGTGAACCGGCCACCTGGATTCTGGACTTTCCACCATATACCAAATCCATCACAACAGCTTCACAGGAGAAGAGTCCGGGGTGAACTAGCCACCTGCAGTCCAAACCTTCCACCATATACTGCATCCATCACAACAGCATGGCTTCACAGGAGAAGAGAAATGGGGTGAACCGGCCGCCTGCAGTCCAGACCTTCCACCATATACTACATCCATCACAACAGCTTCACAGGAGAAGAGTCCGGGGTGAACTAGCCACCTGCAGTCCAAACTTTCCACCATATACTGCATCCATCACAACAGCTTCACAGGAGAAGAGAACCAGAGTGAACCGGCTGACTGCAGTCCAGACTTTCCACCACATACTACATCCATCACAACAGCTTCACAGGAAAAGAGTCCGGGGTGAACCGACCAGTTGCAGTACAGACCTTCCACCATATACTGCATCCATCACTACAGCTTCACAGGGGAAGAGTCCGGGTGAACCGGCTGCCTGCAGTCCAGACCTTCCACCATTAACTACATCCATCACAACATCATGGCTTCACAGGAGAAGAGTCCGGGGTGAACCGGCCGCCTGCAGTCCGGACTTTCCACAATATACTGCATCCATCACAACAGAGTCACAAGAGAAGAGTCCGGGGTGAACGAGCTGACTGCAGTCCAGACTTTCCACCACATACTACATCCATCACAACAGCTTCACAGGAGAAGAGTCCGGGGTGAACCGACCGCCTGCAGTCCAGACCTTCCACCATATACTACATCCATCACAACAGCATGGCTTCACAAGAGAAGAGTCTGGGGTGAACCGGCCGCCTGCAATCCAGACCTTCCACCACATACTACATCCATCACAACAGCTTCACAGGAGAAGAGTCCGGGGTGAACCGGCCGCCTGCAGTCCAGACCTTCCACCATATACTACATCCATCACAACAGCATGGCTTCACAGGAGAAGAGAAATGGGGTGAACCGACCGGTTGCAGTCCGGACCTTCCTCTATTAAGAAACATTTGGCAGATTATGGAACGAAATATGGGGTGGAGACGACCAAGGATTGTGGAGCAGCTAGAATCCTCCATCAGACAAGAACGGGACAGCATCCCAAAACTCCAGCAATGGATCTTCCCACTTGCCAGAAGAGGGGATGCTACACATTGGTAGACACAGCCCCACCCCAACTTTTGTGAGATGTATTGCTGCCCACAATTTCTAAGTAAGTTATAAATAAAATGGAAAACTGCCCATCCCCCACCCCCGATATGTCCTACGTGGAATACAATACGGTGAGATGGGTTCTACAAATTATTAGATTCTTGTTTTGCTAACATTTTACACAGTGGCCCAGCGTTTTTGGAATTGGGGTTGTAAACATCCTTCATCTCATGAGTTTCTTTGCTCTGCGTGCGGGTGTATGTGACAAGGAGATGAGGCATGGTGTGACACTGGAACAATAAGAACAACCCAGGACAGATTCAGAGTCTACTCGTCTTTATTGAAGGCTGAATGTGCCGTGGACTCAGTACAGTTACATACTACACATCTGGTGTAGGAGACGTTCAGCGAGAGGCTTGTCTTAGTGCTTTGTTCTCCTGGTTTACTCAATCCTGAACTTGAGGTGTTTCTCATCCCATGTATTGACATGCTGTACACTACAGCGATCTGATAAAGGCTATAAACTGACTACACTCAGTCCATCTTACGTTCCTTTCTTCATCATCATCATGTGGAATCACCTGCTAGAGTGGATCCGGTGGGGCTATGCTGAGCTTTGCCTCCTACTGATGTGTAGTCCAATGCTGTCCTATTTGGATCCCATTCCAGTCTAAGGGTGAAATATCGGGACTGCTCGGTCTCTGACCCAGGGATTTACAGGACTCGTTCCTGATCTGAGCAAGAGATAAAATAGCGGACCAAGAAAAGGACTTGGTTTGTAGTGGTGTCTACTGGAGATTCCACAAAGTAGAATGGATACGTCCAGTCCCAACATTCCAAAGGAAGGACAAACATGTGAGTGACACTCTGGATCCATTTCTTGCTCGGGATATCCTTGGTGATTTTCAGTAAGCTGAAGGCTATAGGTGCTCATAATGTTGACCTCCTGGTCTAGACCCTGTATTCCTTCCTGCTAAGATGTGCTTTTTGCAGGCGCTAGTTTGGCTACAGGTTGTGTTGTATTGCGGCCCTGTGACAAATACAGAGGTCATCTCTTGGCTATATAGCTGGTGCATAATGACTCATTCCCAGAGAAGAGAGTAACTGATTAGGCGTCTGCTCCTCCAGCCAAGGAGGCCTCCATATTCAGTGTGCTCAGGGAAGGCTAGTGGATAACCACCTTACCCAGATGAGTCTACTGAGCAGCTCAAGACATGGCTGGCCAAATGTGGAGCTGATGAGGGACACAAGAGCCTCAGATAACATCATCATCTGTAATTTCTCCAAGCAACCAGAAGGTCCTCATCTTCCCCTTGCCCTGTAATAGAGAACACAAGATGAAGGCCCATCAGGTGACAAATTTAATGACCGACATGATGGACATATAGAGAACATAGATATTGTAGTTAATGTCATGAGATCTACTCCTTTGGGTCATTGTCCTTTATTTTCACCTGTCGCTATCCGGCCATTATCTAGATCTACAAGTATATAGGTGACCTCACCCTTCTCCATCCACCACATTAATGCAGAGGTTCACTACCCCATCCAGCCCCCATTACTATTCTCTGTGGCCCCCAACCATCTGGCTACACACATGCTTGTTTATGTGTGGCTGCTCATATGTAGAGGGCAAAAATATTCACCTCCCTTGCTATTTTTCCAGTTTCGTTGCCTCACGGCTTGCAATTCCAACAGATTTTTATTTAGATTTTCTGTAATGGAGCAGAGAGAACCTTAAGTGTCACAAAGGAAGGAAAGGAGACCAAAATCACAAGCAAGGATTGGGCGAGGAAAAGTACTCACCACTAAATAAGGTCAGGAACAACCAATTAACCTCAGAAGTCACAGAAGTAGTGGACCCCCCCCCAACCCACCAACACCACCACCACCTCAGTGTGTAATCAGTGTGTACCAGACCACAGGGGCTAAACAGGGCAGAAATAGGGGAGCGCCCACAAACCCCAGTGCATCCACCATACCACCAGGAAGGGAGCACCATCCATGGTCACCAACTGAGGGAGAACCAACAAAGCCTAAGAGACCTCTGAGGGAGACGGAAGGATCTGTATATAGGACACTATAAGCCGTATACTATACAGAGGAGATGGAGGGATCTGTATATAGGACACTATAAGCCGTATACTATACAGAGGAGATGGAGGGATCTGTATATAGGGCACTATAAGCTGTATACTATACAGAGGAGATGGGGGGATCTGTATATAGGGCACTATAAGCCGTATACTATACAGAGGAGATGGGGGGATCTGTATATAGGACACTATAAGCCGTATACTATACAGGGGAGATGGGGGGATCTGTATATAGGACACTATAAGCCGTATACTATACAGAGGAGATGGAGGGATCTGTATATAGGGCACTATAAGCTGTATACTATACAGAGGAGATGGGGGGATCTGTATATAGGGCACTATAAGCCGTATACTATACAGAGGAGATGGGAGGATCTGTATATAGGACACTATAAGCCGTATACTATACAGGGGAGATGGGGGGATCTGTATATAGGACACTATAAGCCGTATACTATACAGAGGAGATGGTGGGATCTGTATATAGGACACTATAAGCCGTATACTATACAGAGGAGATGGAGGGATCTGTATATAGGACACTATAAGCCGTATACTATACAGAGGAGATGGAGGGATCTGTATATAGGGCACTATAAGCTGTATACTATACAGAGGAGATGGGGGGATCTGTATATAGGACACTATAAGCCGTATACTATACAGAGGAGATGGGGGGATCTGTATATAGGACACTATAAGCCATATACTATACAGAGGAGATGGGGGGATCTGTATATAGGACACTATAAGCCGTATACTATACAGGGGAGATGGAGGGATCTGTATATAGGACACTATAAGCCGTATACTATACAGAGGAGATGGTGGGATCTGTATATAGGACACTATAAGCCATATACTATACAGAGGAGATGGAGGGATCTGTATATAGGACACTATAAGCCGTATACTATACAGAGGAGATGGAGGGATCTGTATATAGGACACTATAAGCCGTATACTATACAGAGGAGATGGGGGGATCTGTATATAGGACACTGTAAGCCATATACTATACAGAGGAGATGGGGGGGTCTGTATATAGGACACTGTAAGCCATATACTATACAGAGGAGATGGGGGGATCTGTATATAGGACACTATAAGCCATAAACTATACAGAGGAGATGGAGGGATCTGTATATAGGACACTATAAGCCGTATACTATACAGGGGAGATGGAGGAATCTGTATATAGGACACTATAAGCCATATACTATACAGAGGAGATGGAGGGATCTGTATATAGGACACTATAAGCCGTATACTATACAGAGGAGATGGGGGGATCTGTATATAGGACACTATAAGCCGTATACTATACAGGGGAGATGGATGGATCTGTATATAGAACTCTATAAGCCGTATACTATACAGAGGAGATGGAGGGATCTGTATATAGGACACTATAAGCCATATACTATACAGAGGAGATGGAGGGATCTGTATATAGGACACTATAAGCCGTATACTATACAAAGGAGATGGAGGGATCTGTATATAGGACACTATAAGCTGTATACTATACAGAGGAGATGGAGGGATCTGTATATAGGACACTATAAGCCGTATACTATACAGAGGAGATGGAGGGATCTGTATATAGGACACTATAAGCCATATACTATACAGAGGAGATGGAGGGATCTGTATATAGGACACTATAAGCCGTATACTATACAGAGGAGATGGAGGGATCTGTATATAGGACACTATAAGCCGTATACTATACAGATGAGATGGAGGGATCTGTATATAGGAGACTATAAGCCGTATACTATACAGAGGAGATGGTGGGATCTGTATATAGGACACTATAAGGTATATACTATACAGAGGAGATGGAGGGATCTGTATATAGGACACTATAAGCTGTATACTATACAGAGGAGATGGAGGGATCTGTATATAGGACACTATAAGCTGTATACTATACAGAGGAGATGGAGGGATCTGTATATAGGACACTATAAGGTATATACTATACAGAGGAGATGGAGGGATCTGTATATAGGACACTATAAGCTGTATACTATACAGAGGAGATGGAGGGATCTGTATATAGGACACTATAAGCCGTATACTATACAGAGGAGATGGAGGGATCTGTATATAGGACACTATAAGCTGTATACTATACAGGGGAGATGGAGGGATCTGTATATAGGACACTATAAGCCGTATACTATACAGAGGAGATGGGGGGATCTGTATATAGGACACTATAAGCCGTATACTATACAGAGGAGATGGAGGGATCTGTATATAGGACACTATAAGGTATATACTATACAGAGGAGATGGAGGGATCTGTATATAGGACACTATAAGCTGTATACTATACAGAGGAGATGGAGGGATCTGTATATAGGACACTATAAGCTGTATACTATACAGAGGAGATGGAGGGATCTGTATATAGGACACTATAAGCCATATACTATACAGAGGAGATGGAGGGATCTGTATATAGGACACTATAAGCCGTATACTATACAGGGGAGATGGGGGGATCTGTATATAGGACACTATAAGCCGTATACTATACAGAGGAGATGGGGGGATCTGTATATAGGACACTATAAGCCGTATACTATACAGAGGAGATGGAGGGATCTGTATATAGGACACTATAAGCCGTATACTATACAGAGGAGATGGGGGGATCTGTATATAGGACACTATAAGCCGTATACTATACAGAGGAGATGGAGGGATCTGTATATAGGACACTATAAGCCGTATACTATACAGAGGAGATGGGGGGGGGGGGTCTGTATATAGGACACTATAAGCTATATACTATACAGAGGAGATGGAGGGATCTGTATATAGGACACTATAAGCCGTATACTATACAGGGGAGATGGAGGGATCTGTATATAGGACACTATAAGCCGTATACTATACAGAGGAGATGGAGGGATCTGTATATAGGACACTATAAGCCGTATACTATACAGAGGAGATGGGGGGATCTGTATATAGGACACTATAAGCCGTATACTATACAGAGGAGATGGAGGGATCTGTATATAGGACACTATAAGCCGTATACTATACAGAGGAGATGGAGGGATCTGTATATAGGACACTATAAGCCGTATACTATACAGAGGAGATGGGGGGGGGGGTCTGTATATAGGACACTATAAGCTATATACTATACAGAGGAGATGGAGGGATCTGTATATAGGACACTATAAGCCGTATACTATACAGGGGAGATGGAGGGATCTGTATATAGGACACTATAAGCCGTATACTATACAGAGGAGATGGAGGGATCTGTATATAGGACTCTATAAGCCGTATACTATACAGAGGAGATGGAGGGATCTGTATATAGGACACTATAAGCCGTATACTATACAGAGGAGATGGGGGGATCTGTATATAGGACACTATAAGCCATATACTATACAGAGGAGATGGGGGGATCTGTATATAGGACACTATAAGCCATATACTATACAGAGGAGATGGAGGGATCTGTATATAGGACACTATAAGCCGTATACTATACAGGGGAGATGGAGGGATCTGTATATAGGACACTATAAGCCATATACTATACAGAGGAGATGGAGGGATCTGTATATAGGACACTATAAGCCGTATACTATACAGAGGAGATGGAGGGATCTGTATATAGGACACTATAAGCCGTATACTATACAGGGGAGATGGAGGGATCTGTATATAGGACACTATAAGCCGTATACTATACAGAGGAGATGGAGGGATCTGTATATAGGACACTATAAACCGTATACTATACAGAGGAGATGGGGGATCTGTATATAGGACACTATAAGCCGTATACTATACAGAGGAGATGGGGGGATCTGTATATAGGACACTATAAGCAATATACTATACAGAGGAGATGGGGGATCTGTATATAGGACACTATAAGCCGTATACTATACAGAGGAGATGGGGGGATCTGTATATAGGACACTATAAGCCGTATACTATACAGACGAGATGGAGGGATCTGTATATAGGACACTATAAGCCATATACTATACAGAGGAGATGGAGGGATCTGTATATAGGACACTATAAGCCGTATACTATACAGAGGAGATGGGGGGATCTGTATATAGGACACTATAAGCAATATACTATACAGGGGAGATGGGGGGATCTGTATATAGGACACTATAAGCCATATACTATACAGGGGAGATGGAGGGATCTGTATATAGGACACTATAAGCCATATACTATACAGAGGAGATGGGGGGATCTGTATATAGGACACTATAAGCCATATACTATACAGAGGAGATGGAGGGATCTGTATATAGGACACTATAAGCCATATACTATACAGAGGAGATGGAGGGATCTGTATATAGGACACTATAAGCCGTATACTATACAGAGGAGATGGGGGGATCTGTATATAGGACACTATAAGCCGTATACTATACAGAGGAGATGGGGGGATCTGTATATAGGACACTATAAGCCGTATACTATACAGAGGAGATGGGGGGATCTGTATATAGGACACTATAAGCCATATACTATACAGGGGAGATGGAGGGATCTGTATATAGGACACTATAAGCCGTATACTATACAGAGGAGATGGAGGGATCTGTATATAGGACACTATAAGCCGTATACTATACAGAGGAGATGGGGGGATCTGTATATAGGACACTATAAGCCGTATACTATACAGAGGAGATGGAGGGATCTGTATATAGGACACTATAAGCCATATACTATACAGGGGAGATGGGGGGATCTGTATATAGGACACTATAAGCTGTATACTATACAGGGGAGATGGAGGGATCTGTATATAGGACACTATAAGCCGTATACTATACAGAGGAGATGGAGGGATCTGTATATAGGACACTATAAGCTGTATACTATACAGGGGAGATGGGGGGATCTGTATATAGGACACTATAAGCCATATACTATACAGGGGAGATGGAGGGATCTGTATATAGGACACTGTAAGCCATATACTATACAGGGGAGATGGGGGGATCTGTATATAGGACACTATAAGCTGTATACTATACAGGGGAGATGGAGGGATCTGTATATAGGACACTATAAGCCGTATACTATACAGAGGAGATGGAGGGATCTGTATATAGGACACTATAAGCTGTATACTATACAGGGGAGATGGGGGGATCTGTATATAGGACACTATAAGCCATATACTATACAGGGGAGATGGGGGGATCTGTATATAGGACACTATAAGCTGTATACTATACAGGGGAGATGGAGGGATCTGTATATAGGACACTATGAGCCATATACTATACAGAGGAGATGGGGGGATCTGTATATAGGACACTATAAGCCATATACTATACAGAGGAGATGGGGGGGATCTGTATATAGGACACTATAAGCCGTATACTATACAGGGGAGATGGAGGGATCTGTATATAGGACACTATAAGCCGTATACTATACAGAGGAGATGGAGGGATCTGTATATAGGACACTATAAGCCATATACTATACAGGGGAGATGGAGGGATCTGTATATAGGACACTATAAGCCGTATACTATACAGAGGAGATGGTGGGATCTGTATATAGGACACTATAAGCCGTATACTATACAGAGGAGATGGGGGGGATCTGTATATAGGACACTATAAGCCGTATACTATACAGGGGAGATGGAGGGATCTGTATATAGGACACTATAAGCCGTATACTATACAGAGGAGATGGTGGGATCTGTATATAGGACACTATAAGCCATATACTATACAGAGGAGATGGGGGGGATCTGTATATAGGACACTATAAGCCGTATACTATACAGGGGAGATGGGGGGATCTGTATATAGGACACTATAAGCCGTATACTATACAGAGGAGATGGGGGGATCTGTATATAGGACACTATAAGCCGTATACTATACAGAGGAGATGGAGGGATCTGTATATAGGACATTATAAGCCGTATACTATACAGAGGAGATGGGGGGATCTGTATATAGGACACTATAAGCCATATACTATACAGAGGAGATGGGGGGATCTGTATATAGGACACTATAAGCCATATACTATACAGAGGAGATGGGGGGATCTGTATATAGGACACTATAAGCTGTATACTATACAGGGGAGATGGGGGGATCTGTATATAGGACACTATAAGCCGTATACTATACAGAGGAGATGGGGGGATCTGTATATAGGACACTATAAGCCATATACTATACAGGGGAGATGGAGGGATCTGTATATAGGACACTATAAGCCGTATACTATACAGAGGAGATGGAGGGATCTGTATATAGGACACTATAAGCCGTATACTATACAGAGGAGATGGGGGGATCTGTATATAGGACACTATAAGCCGTATACTATACAGAGGAGATGGAGGGATCTGTATATAGGACACTATAAGCCATATACTATACAGGGGAGATGGGGGGATCTGTATATAGGACACTATAAGCTGTATACTATACAGGGGAGATGGAGGGATCTGTATATAGGACACTATAAGCCGTATACTATACAGAGGAGATGGAGGGATCTGTATATAGGACACTATAAGCTGTATACTATACAGGGGAGATGGGGGGATCTGTATATAGGACACTATAAGCCATATACTATACAGGGGAGATGGAGGGATCTGTATATAGGACACTGTAAGCCATATACTATACAGGGGAGATGGGGGGATCTGTATATAGGACACTATAAGCTGTATACTATACAGGGGAGATGGAGGGATCTGTATATAGGACACTATAAGCCGTATACTATACAGAGGAGATGGAGGGATCTGTATATAGGACACTATAAGCTGTATACTATACAGGGGAGATGGGGGGATCTGTATATAGGACACTATAAGCCATATACTATACAGGGGAGATGGGGGGATCTGTATATAGGACACTATAAGCTGTATACTATACAGGGGAGATGGAGGGATCTGTATATAGGACACTATGAGCCATATACTATACAGAGGAGATGGGGGGATCTGTATATAGGACACTATAAGCCATATACTATACAGAGGAGATGGGGGGGATCTGTATATAGGACACTATAAGCCGTATACTATACAGGGGAGATGGAGGGATCTGTATATAGGACACTATAAGCCGTATACTATACAGAGGAGATGGAGGGATCTGTATATAGGACACTATAAGCCATATACTATACAGGGGAGATGGAGGGATCTGTATATAGGACACTATAAGCCGTATACTATACAGAGGAGATGGTGGGATCTGTATATAGGACACTATAAGCCGTATACTATACAGAGGAGATGGGGGGGATCTGTATATAGGACACTATAAGCCGTATACTATACAGGGGAGATGGAGGGATCTGTATATAGGACACTATAAGCCGTATACTATACAGAGGAGATGGTGGGATCTGTATATAGGACACTATAAGCCATATACTATACAGAGGAGATGGGGGGGATCTGTATATAGGACACTATAAGCCGTATACTATACAGGGGAGATGGGGGGATCTGTATATAGGACACTATAAGCCGTATACTATACAGAGGAGATGGGGGGATCTGTATATAGGACACTATAAGCCGTATACTATACAGAGGAGATGGAGGGATCTGTATATAGGACATTATAAGCCGTATACTATACAGAGGAGATGGGGGGGGTCTGTATATAGGACACTATAAGCTATATACTATACAGAGGAGATGGAGGGATCTGTATATAGGACACTATAAGCCGTATACTATACAGGGGAGATGGAGGGATCTGTATATAGGACACTATAAGCCGTATACTATACAGAGGAGATGGAGGGATCTGTATATAGGACTCTATAAGCCGTATACTATACAGAGGAGATGGAGGGATCTGTATATAGGACACTATAAGCCGTATACTATACAGAGGAGATGGAGGGATCTGTATATAGGACACTATAAGCCGTATACTATACAGAGGAGATGGGGGATCTGTATATAGGACACTATAAGCCGTATACTATACAGAGGAGATGGGGGGATCTGTATATAGGACACTATAAGCCATATACTATACAGAGGAGATGGGGGGATCTGTATATAGGACACTATAAGCCATATACTATACAGAGGAGATGGGGGGATCTGTATATTGGACACTATAAGCCGTATACTATACAGAGGAGATGGAGGGATCTGTATATAGGACACTATAAGCCATATACTATACAGAGGAGATGGAGGGATCTGTATATAGGACACTATAAGCCATATACTATACAGAGGAGATGGGGGGATCTGTATATAGGACACTATAAGCCGTATACTATACAGAGGAGATGGGGGGGTCTGTATATAGGACACTATAAGCCATATACTATACAGAGGAGATGGAGGGATCTGTATATAGGACACTATAAGCTGTACACTATACAGAGGAGATGGAGGGATCTGTATATAGGACACTATAAGCCGGATACTATACAGAGGAGATGGAGGGATCTGTATATAGGACACTATAAGCCGTATACTATACAGAGGAGATGGAGGGATCTGTATATAGGACACTATAAGCCGTATACTATACAGAGGAGATGGAGGGATCTGTATATAGGACACTATAAGCCGTATACTATACAGAGGAGATGGGGGGGTCTGTATATAGGACACTATAAGCCATATACTATACAGAGGAGATGGAGGGATCTGTATATAGGACACTATAAGCTGTACACTATACAGAGGAGATGGAGGGATCTGTATATAGGACACTATAAGCCATATACTATACAGAGGAGATGGGGGGATCTGTATATAGGACACTATAAGCCATATACTATACAGAGGAGATGGGGGGATCTGTATATAGGACACTATAAGCCGTATACTATACAGGGGAGATGGGGGGGATCTGTATATAGGACACTATAAGCCATATACTATACAGGGGAGATGGAGGGATCTGTATATAGGACACTATAAGCCATATACTATACAGGGGAGATGGGGGGGATCTGTATATAGGACACTATAAGCCATATACTATACAGGGGAGATGGAGGGATCTGTATATAGGACACTATAAGCCATATACTATACAGAGGAGATGGAGGGATCTGTATATAGGACACTATAAGCCGTATACTATACAGAGGAGATGGAGGGATCTGTATATAGGACACTATAAGCCGTATACTATACAGAGGAGATGGGGGGATCTGTATATAGGACACTATAAGCCGTATACTATACAGAGGAGATAGAGGGATCTGTATATAGGACACTATAAGCCATATACTATACAGGGGAGATGGGGGGATCTGTATATAGGACACTATAAGCTGTATACTATACAGAGGAGATGGAGGGATCTGTATATAGGACACTATAAGCCGTATACTATACAGAGGAGATGGAGGGATCTGTATATAGGACACTATAAGGTATATACTATACAGAGGAGATGGAGGGATCTGTATATAGGACACTATAAGCCATATACTATACAGAGGAGATGGAGGGATCTGTATATAGGACACTATAAGCCGTATACTATACAGAGGAGATGGTGGGATCTGTATATAGGACACTATAAGCCGTATACTATACAGGGGAGATGGAGGGATCTGTATATAGGACACTATAAGCCGTATACTATACAGAGGAGATGGAGGGATCTGTATA
Organism: Eleutherodactylus coqui; assembly: GCF_035609145.1. Taxonomy (NCBI): domain Eukaryota; kingdom Metazoa; phylum Chordata; class Amphibia; order Anura; family Eleutherodactylidae; genus Eleutherodactylus; species Eleutherodactylus coqui. Next base: position 542,749 of record NC_089841.1, read on the forward strand.
TAGGACTCTATAAGCCGTATACTATACAGAGGAGATGGAGGGATCTGTATATAGGACACTATAAGCCGTATACTATACAGAGGAGATGGGGGGATCTGTATATAGGACACTATAAGCCATATACTATACAGAGGAGATGGAGGGATCTGTATATAGGACACTATAAGCCGTATACTATACAGAGGAGATGGGGGATCTGTATATAGGACACTATAAGCCGTATACTATACAGGGGAGATGGGGGGATCTGTATATAGGACACTATAAGCCGTATACTATACAGAGGAGATGGGGGGATCTGTATATAGGACACTATAAGCCATATACTATACAGAGGAGATGGGGGGATCTGTATATAGGACACTATAAGCCATATACTATACAGAGGAGATGGAGGGATCTGTATATAGGACACTATAAGCCGTATACTATACAGAGGAGATGGGGGATCTGTATATAGGACACTATAAGCCGTATACTATACAGAGGAGATGGGGGATCTGTATATAGGACACTATAAGCCGTATACTATACAGGGGAGATGGAGGGATCTGTATATAGGACACTATAAGCCATATACTATACAGAGGAGATGGGGGGATCTGTATATAGGACACTATAAGCCATATACTATACAGAGGAGATGGGGGGATCTGTATATAGGACACTATAAGCCGTATACTATACAGAGGAGATGGAGGGATCTGTATATAGGACACTATAAGCCATATACTATACAGAGGAGATGGAGGGATCTGTATATAGGACACTATAAGCCATATACTATACAGAGGAGATGGGGGGATCTGTATATAGGACACTATAAGCCGTATACTATACAGAGGAGATGGAGGGATCTGTATATAGGACACTATAAGCCATATACTATACAGAGGAGATGGAGGGATCTGTATATAGGACACTATAAGCCATATACTATACAGAGGAGATGGGGGGATCTGTATATAGGACACTATAAGCCGTATACTATACAGAGGAGATGGAGGGATCTGTATATAGGACACTATAAGCCATATACTATACAGGGGAGATGGAGGGATCTGTATATAGGACACTATAAGCCATATACTATACAGAGGAGATGGGGGGATCTGTATATAGGACACTATAAGCCATATACTATACAGATGAGATGGAGGGATCTGTATATAGGACACTATAAGCCATATACTATACAGAGGAGATGGGGGGATCTGTATATAGGACACTATAAGCCGTATACTATACAGAGGAGATGGAGGGATCTGTATATAGGACACTATAAGCCGTATACTATACAGAGGAGATGGAGGGATCTGTATATAGGACACTATAAGCTGTATACTATACAGAGGAGATGGAGGGATCTGTATATAGGACACTATAAGCTATATACTATACAGAGGAGATGGAGGGATCTGTATATAGGACACTATAAGCCGTATACTATACAGAGGAGATGGGGGGGATCTGTATATAGGACACTATAAGCCGTATACTATACAGAGGAGATGGAGGGATCTGTATATAGGACACTATAAGCCGTATACTATACAGAGGAGATGGAGGGATCTGTATATAGGACACTATAAGCCGTATACTATACAGGGGAGATGGGGGTGTCTGTATATAGGACACTATAAGCCATATACTATACAGGGGAGATGGAGGGATCTGTATATAGGACACTATAAGCCATATACTATACAGAGGAGATGGAGGGATCTGTATATAGGACACTATAAGCCATATACTATACAGAGGAGATGGGGGGATCTGTATATAGGACACTATAAGCTGTACACTATACAGAGGAGATGGAGGGATCTGTATATAGGACACTATAAGCCGTATACTATACAGAGGAGATGGAGGGATCTGTATATAGGACACTATAAGCCGTATACTATACAGGGGAGATGGGGGGATCTGTATATAGGACACTATAAGCCGTATACTATACAGAGGAGATGGGGGGATCTGTATATAGGACACTATAAGCCATATACTATACAGAGGAGATGGGGGGATCTGTATATAGGACACTATAAGCCGTACACTATACAGAGGAGATGGAGGGATCTGTATATAGGACACTATAAGCCGTATACTATACAGAGGAGATGGAGGGATCTGTATATAGGACACTATAAGCCGTATACTATACAGGGGAGATGGGGGGATCTGTATATAGGACACTATAAGCCGTATACTATACAGAGGAGATGGGGGGATCTGTATATAGGACACTATAAACTATATACTATACAGAGGAGATGGGGGGATCTGTATATAGGACACTATAAGCCGTATACTATACAGAGGAGATGGAGGGATCTGTATATAGGACTCTATAAGCAGTATACTATACAGAGGAGATGGGGGGGATCTGTATATAGGACACTATAAGCCGTATACTATACAGAGGAGATGGGGGGATCTGTATATAGGACACTATAAGCCATATACTATACAGAGGAGATGGGGGGGATCTGTATATAGGACAATATAAGCTGTATACTATACAGAGGAGATGGGGGGGATCTGTATATAGGACACTATAAGCCATATACTATACAGAGGAGATGGAGGGATCTGTATATAGGACACTATAAGCCATATACTATACAGGGGAGATGGAGGGATCTGTATATAGGACACTATAAGCTGTATACTATACAGAGGAGATGGGGGGATCTGTATATAGGACACTATAAGCCATATACTATACAGAGGAGATGGAGGGATCTGTATATAGGACACTATAAGCCGTATACTATACAGGGGAGATGGGGGGATCTGTATATAGGACACTATAAGCCGTATACTATACAGGGGAGATGGAGGGATCTGTATATAGGACACTATAAGCCGTATACTATACAGGGGAGATGGGGGGATCTGTATATAGGACACTATAAGCCGTATACTATACAGAGGAGATGGTGGGATCTGTATATAGGACACTATAAGCCGTATACTATACAGAGGAGATGGAGGGATCTGTATATAGGACACTATAAGCCATATACTATACAGAGGAGATGGAGGGATCTGTATATAGGACACTATAAGCCGTATACTATACAGGGGAGATGGGGGGATCTGTATATAGGACACTATAAGCCGTATACTATACAGAGGAGATGGGGGGATCTGTATATAGGACACTATAAGCCGTATACTATACAGAGGAGATGGAGGGATCTGTATATAGGACACTATAAGCCATATACTATACAGAGGAGATGGAGGGATCTGTATATAGGACACTATAAGCCGTATACTATACAGAGGAGATGGAGGGATCTGTATATAGGACACTATAAGCCGTATACTATACAGAGGAGATGGAGGGATCTGTATATAGGACACTATAAGCTGTATACTATACAGAGGAGATGGAGGGATCTGTATTTAGGACACTATAAGCTGTATACTATACAGAGGAGATGGAGGGATCTGTATATAGGACACTATAAGCCATATACTATACAGAGGAGATGGAGGGATCTGTATATAGGACACTATAAGCCGTATACTATACAGAGGAGATGGAGGGATCTGTATATAGGACACTATAAGCCATATACTATACAGAGGAGATGGGGGGATCTGTATATAGGACACTATAAGCCGTATACTATACAGAGGAGATGGAGGGATCTGTATATAGGACACTATAAGCTGTATACTATACAGAGGAGATGGAGGGATCTGTATATAGGACACTATAAGCCGTATACTATACAGAGGAGATGGGGGGATCTGTATATAGGACACTATAAGCCGTATACTATACAGAGGAGATGGAGGGATCTGTATATAGGACACTATAAGCTGTATACTATACAGAGGAGATGGAGGGATCTGTATATAGGACACTATAAGCCGTATACTATACAGAGGAGATGGAGGGATCTGTATATAGGACACTATAAGCCATATACTATACAGAGGAGATGGGGGGGATCTGTATATAGGACACTATAAGCCATATACTATACAGAGGAGATGGGGGGATCTGTATATAGGACACTATAAGCCGTATACTATACAGAGGAGATGGAGGGATCTGTATATAGGACACTATAAGCTGTATACTATACAGAGGAGATGGAGGGATCTGTATATAGGACACTATAAGCCATATACTATACAGAGGAGATGGGGGGGATCTGTATATAGGACACTATAAGCCATATACTATACAGAGGAGATGGGGGGATCTGTATATAGGACACTATAAGCCGTATACTATACAGGGGAGATGGGGGGATCTGTATATAGGACACTATAAGCTGTATACTATACAGAGGAGATGGAGGGATCTGTATATAGGACACTATAAGCCATATACTATACAGAGGAGATGGGGGGGATCTGTATATAGGACACTATAAGCCATATACTATACAGAGGAGATGGGGGGATCTGTATATAGGACACTATAAGCCGTATACTGTACAGAGTAGATGGGGGGATCTGTATATAGGACACTATAAGCCATATACTATACAGAGGAGATGGGGGGATCTGTATATAGGACACTATAAGCCATATACTATACAGAGGAGATGGAGGGATCTGTATATAGGACACTATAAGCCGTATACTATACAGGGGAGATGGGGGGATCTGTATATAGGACACTATAAGCCATATACTGTACAGAGTAGATGGGGGGATCTGTATATAGGACACTATAAGCCGTATACTATACAGGGGAGATGGGGGGATCTGTATATAGGACACTATAAGCCATATACTATACAGAGGAGATGGAGGGATCTGTATATAGGACACTATAAGCCGTATACTATACAGGGGAGATGGGGGGATCTGTATATAGGACACTATAAGCCATATACTATACAGAGGAGATGGAGGGATCTGTATATAGGACACTATAAGCCGTATACTATACAGAGGAGATGGGGGGGATCTGTATATAGGACACTATAAGCCGTATACTATACAGAGTAGATGGGGGGATCTGTATATAGGACACTATAAGCCATATACTATACAGAGGAGATGGGGGGATCTGTATATAGGACACTATAAGCCATATACTATACAGAGGAGATGGGGGGATCTGTATATAGGACACTATAAGCCGTATACTATACAGAGTAGATGGAGGGATCTGTATATAGGACACTATAAGCCATATACTATACAGGGGAGATGGAGGGATCTGTATATAGGACACTATAAGCCGTATACTATACAGGGGAGATGGAGGGATCTGTATATAGGACACTATAAGCCGTATACTATACAGAGGAGATGGAGGGATCTGTATATAGGACACTATAAGCCGTATACTATACAGAGGAGATGGGGGGATCTGTATATAGGACACTATAAGCTATATACTATACAGAGGAGATGGAGGGATCTGTATATAGGACACTATAAGCCATATACTATACAGAGGAGATGGAGGGATCTGTATATAGGACACTATAAGCCGTATACTATACAGGGGAGATGGGGGGATCTGTATATAGGACACTATAAGCCATATACTATACAGAGGAGATGGAGGGATCTGTATATAGGACACTATAAGCCGTATACTATACAGAGGAGATGGGGGGATCTGTATATAGGACACTATAAGCCATATACTATACAGAGGAGATGGGGGGATCTGTATATAGGACACTATAAGCTATATACTATACAGAGGAGATGGAGGGATCTGTATATAGGACACTATAAGCCGTATACTATACAGGGGAGATGGAGGGATCTGTATATAGGACACTATAAGCCATATACTATACAGGGGAGATGGTGGGATCTGTATATAGGACACTATAAGCTGTATACTATACAGAGGAGATGGGGGGATCTGTATATAGGACACTATAAGCCGTATACTATACAGGGGAGATGGAGGGATCTGTATATAGGACACTATAAGCCATATACTATACAGAGGAGATGGAGGGATCTGTATATAGGACACTATAAGCCGTATACTATACAGAGGAGATGGGGGGGATCTGTATATAGGACACTATAAGCCGTATACTATACAGAGGAGATGGAGGAATCTGTATATAGGACACTATAAGCCGTATACTATACAGAGGAGATGGGGGGGATCTGTATATAGGACACTATAAGCCATTTACTATACAGAGGAGATGGGGGGGATCTGTATATAGGACACTATAAGCCGTATACTATACAGAGGAGATGGAGGGATCTGTATATAGGACACTATAAGCCGTATACTGTACAGAGGAGATGGAGGGATCTGTATATAGGACACTATAAGCCGTATACTATACAGAGGAGATGGGGGGGATCTGTATATAGGACACTATAAGCCGTATACTATACAGAAGGGATGGAGGGATCTGTATATAGGACACTATAAGCCGTATACTATACAGAGTAGATGGGGGGATCTGTATATAGGACACTATAAGCCATATACTATACAGAGGAGATGGGGGGATCTGTATATAGGACACTATAAGCTATATACTATACAGAGGAGATGGGGGGATCTGTATATAGGACACTATAAGCCGTATACTATACAGGGGAGATGGAGGGGTCTGTATATAGGACACTAAAAGCCATATACTATACAGGGGAGATGGTGGGATCTGTATATAGGACACTATAAGCCATATACTATACAGGGGAGATGGAGGGATCTGTATATAGGACTCTATAAGCTGTATACTATACAGAGGAGATGGAGGGATCTGTATATAGGACACTATAAGCCGTATACTATACAGGGGAGATGGGGGGGATCTGTATATAGGACACTATAAGCCATATACTATACAGGGGAGATGGGGGGGTCTGTATATAGGACACTATAAGCCGTATACTATACAGAGGAGATGGAGGGATCTGTATATAGGACACTATAAGCCATATACTATACAGAGGAGATGGGGGGATCTGTATATAGGACACTATAAGCCGTATACTATACAGAGGAGATGGTGGGATCTGTATATAGGACACTATAAGCCGTATACTATACAGAAGGGATGGAGGGATCTGTATATAGGACACTATAAGCCGTATACTATACAGAGTAGATGGGGGGATCTGTATATAGGACACTATAAGCCATATACTATACAGAGGAGATGGGGGGATCTGTATATAGGACACTATAAGCTATATACTATACAGAGGAGATGGGGGGATCTGTATATAGGACACTATAAGCCGTATACTATACAGGGGAGATGGAGGGGTCTGTATATAGGACACTAAAAGCCATATACTATACAGGGGAGATGGTGGGATCTGTATATAGGACACTATAAGCCATATACTATACAGAGGAGATGGAGGGATCTGTATATAGGACTCTATAAGCTGTATACTATACAGAGGAGATGGAGGGATCTGTATATAGGACACTATAAGCCGTATACTATACAGGGGAGATGGGAGGGATCTGTATATAGGACACTATAAGCCGTATACTATACAGAGGAGATGGTGGGATCTGTATATAGGACACTATAAGCCGTATACTATACAGGGGAGATGGGGGGATCTGTATATAGGACACTATAAGCCATATACTATACAGGGGAGATGGGGGGGATCTGTATATAGGACACTATAAGCCATATACTATACAGGGGAGATGGAGGGATCTGTATATAGGACACTATAAGCCGTATACTATACAGGGGAGATGGGGGGATCTGTATATAGGACACTATAAGCCATATACTATACAGGGGAGATGGGGGGGATCTGTATATAGGACACTATAAGCCGTATACTATACAGAGGAGATGGGGGGATCTGTATATAGGACACTATAAGCCGTATACTATACAGAGGAGATGGGGGGATCTGTATATAGGACACTATAAGCCGTATACTATACAGAGGAGATGGAGGGATCTGTATATAGGACACTATAAGCCGTATACTATACAGAGGAGATGGGGGGATCTGTATATAGGACACTATAAGCCGTATACTATACAGAGGAGATGGAGGGATCTGTATATAGGACACTATAAGCCGTATACTATACAGGGGAGATGGAGGGATCTGTATATAGGACACTATAAGCTGTATACTATACAGAGGAGATGGGGGGGATCTGTATATAGGACACTATAAGCCGTATACTATACAGAGGAGATGGGGGGGTCTGTATATAGGATACTATAAGCCGTATACTATACAGAGGAGATGGAGGGATCTGTATATAGGACACTATAAGCCATATACTATACAGAGGAGATGGAGGGATCTGTATATAGGACACTATAAGCCGTATACTATACAGAGGAGATGGGGGGATCTGTATATAGGACACTATAAGCCGTATACTATGCAGGGGAGATGGAGGGATCTGTATATAGGACACTATAAGCCATATACTATACAGAGGAGATGGAGGGATCTGTATATAGGACACTATAAGCCGTATACTATACAGAGGAGATGGAGGGATCTGTATATAGGACACTATAAGCCGTATACTATGCAGGGGAGATGGAGGGATCTGTATATAGGACACTATAAGCCGTATACTATACAGAGGAGATGGGGGGATCTGTATATAGGACACTATAAGCCGTATACTATACAGAGTAGATGGGGGGATCTGTATATAGGACACTATAAGCCATATACTATACAGAGGAGATGGGGGGATCTGTATATAGGACACTATAAGCTATATACTATACAGAGGAGATGGAGGGATCTGTATATAGGACACTATAAGCCGTATACTATACAGAGGAGATGGGGGGATCTGTATATAGGACACTATAAGCCGTATACTATGCAGGGGAGATGGAGGGATCTGTATATAGGACACTATAAGCCATATACTATACAGAGGAGATGGAGGGATCTGTATATAGGACACTATAAGCCGTATACTATACAGAGGAGATGGAGGGATCTGTATATAGGACACTATAAGCCGTATACTATGCAGGGGAGATGGAGGGATCTGTATATAGGACACTATAAGCCATATACTATACAGAGGAGATGGGGGGATCTGTATATAGGACACTATAAGCCGTATACTATACAGGGGAGATGGGGGGATCTGTATATAGGACACTATAAGCCATATACTATACAGAGGAGATGGAGGGATCTGTATATAGGACACTATAAGCCGTATACTATACAGAGGAGATGGGGGGATCTGTATATAGGACACTATAAGCCGTATACTATACAGAGTAGATGGGGGGATCTGTATATAGGACACTATAAGCCATATACTATACAGAGGAGATGGGGGGATCTGTATATAGGACACTATAAGCCGTATACTATACAGAGGAGATGGAGGGATCTGTATATAGGACACTATAAGCTATATACTATACAGAGGAGATGGAGGGATCTGTATATAGGACACTATAAGCTGTATACTATACAGAGGAGATGGAGGGATCTGTATATAGGACACTATAAGCCGTATACTATACAGAGGAGATGGAGGGATCTGTATATAGGACACTATAAGCCATATACTATACAGAGGAGATGGAGGGATCTGTATATAGGACACTATAAGCCGTATACTATACAGAGGAGATGGAGGGATCTGTATATAGGACACTATAAGCCATATACTATACAGAGGAGATGGAGGGATCTGTATATAGGACACTATAAGCCGTATACTATACAGAGGAGATGGGGGGGATCTGTATATAGGACACTATAAGCCGTATACTATACAGAGGAGATGGAGGGATCTGTATATAGGACACTATAAGCCGTATACTATACAGAGGAGATGGGGGGGATCTGTATATAGGACACTATAAGCCGTATACTATACAGGGGATGGAGGGATCTGTATATAGGACACTATAAGCCGTATACTATACAGAGGAGATGGGGGGGATCTGTATATAGGACACTATAAGCCGTATACTATACAGAGGAGATGGAGGGATCTGTATATAGGACACTATAAGCCGTATACTATACAGAGGAGATGGTGGGATCTGTATATAGGACACTATAAGCCGTATACTATACAGAGGAGATGGAGGGATCTGTATATAGGACACTATAAGCCGTATACTATACAGAGTAGATGGGGGGATCTGTATATAGGACACTATAAGCTATATACTATACAGAGGAGATGGGGGGATCTGTATATAGGACACTATAAGCCGTATACTATACAGGGGAGATGGAGGGGTCTGTATATAGGACACTATAAGCCATATACTATACAGAGGAGATGGGGGGGATCTGTATATAGGACACTATAAGCCGTATACTATACAGAGGAGATGGGGGGGATCTTTATATAGGACACTATAAGCCGTATACTATACAGAAGGGATGGAGGGATCTGTATATAGGACACTATAAGCCGTATACTATACAGAGTAGATGGGGGGATCTGTATATAGGACACTATAAGCCATATACTATACAGAGGAGATGGGGGGATCTGTATATAGGACACTATAAGCTATATACTATACAGAGGAGATGGGGGGATCTGTATATAGGACACTATAAGCCGTATACTATACAGGGGAGATGGAGGGGTCTGTATATAGGACACTATAAGCCATATACTATACAGAGGAGATGGTGGGATCTGTATATAGGACACTATAAGCCGTATACTATACAGAGGAGATGGGGGGATCTGTATATAGGACACTATAAGCCGTATACTATACAGAGGAGATGGAGGGATCTGTATATAGGACACTATAAGCCGTATACTATACAGAGGAGATGGGGGGGATCTGTATATAGGACACTATAAGCCGTATACTATACAGAAGGGATGGAGGGATCTGTATATAGGACACTATAAGCCGTATACTATACAGAGTAGATGGGGGGATCTGTATATAGGACACTATAAGCTATATACTATACAGAGGAGATGGGGGGATCTGTATATAGGACACTATAAGCCGTATACTATACAGGGGAGATGGAGGGGTCTGTATATAGGACACTATAAGCCATATACTATACAGGGGAGATGGAGGGATCTGTATATAGGACTCTATAAGCTGTATACTATACAGAGGAGATGGAGGGATCTGTATATAGGACACTATAAGCCATATACTATACAGAGGAGATGGAGGGATCTGTATATAGGACACTATAAGCCATATACTATACAGAGGAGATGGAGGGATCTGTATATAGGACACTATAAGCCGTATATTATACAGGGGAGATGGGGGGATCTGTATATAGGACACTATAAGCCGTATACTATACAGAGGAGATGGAGGGATCTGTATATAGGACACTATAAGCCATATACTATACAGAGGAGATGGAGGGATCTGTATATAGGACACTATAAGCCATATACTATACAGAGGAGATGGAGGGATCTGTATATAGGACACTATAAGCCGTATATTATACAGGGGAGATGGAGGGATCTGTATATAGGACACTATAAGCCGTATACTATACAGAGGAGATGGAGGGATCTGTATATAGGACACTATAAGCCGTATACTATACAGAGGAGATGGAGGGATCTGTATATAGGACACTATAAGCTGTATACTATACAGAGGAGATGGTGGGATCTGTATATAGGACACTATAAGCCATATACTATGCAGAGGAGATGGGGGGATCTGTATATAGGACACTATAAGCCGTATACTATACAGAGGAGATGGAGGGATCTGTATATAGGACACTATAAGCCATATACTATACAGAGGAGATGGAGGGATCTGTATATAGGACACTATAAGCCGTATACTATACAGGGGAGATGGAGGGATCTGTATATAGGACACTATAAGCTGTATACTATACAGAGGAGATGGAGGGATCTGTATATAGGACACTATAAGCCGTATACTATACAGGGGAGATGGAGGGATCTGTATATAGGACACTATAAGCTGTATACTATACAGAGGAGATGGAGGGATCTGTATATAGGACACTATAAGCCGTATACTATACAGAGGAGATGGGGGATCTGTATATAGGACACTATAAGCCGTATACTATACAGGGGAGATGGAGGGATCTGTATATAGGACACTATAAGCCGTATACTATACAGAGGAGATGGAGGGGTCTGTATATAGGACACTATAAGCCGTATACTATACAGAGGAGATGGGGGGATCTGTATATAGGACACTATAAGCCATATACTATACAGAGGAGATGGAGGGATCTGTATATAGGACACTATAAGCCGTATACTATACAGAGGAGATGGGGGGATCTGTATATAGGACACTATAAGCCATATACTATACAGAGGAGATGGGGGGATCTGTATATAGGACACTATAAGCCATATACTATACAGAGGAGATGGTGGGATCTGTATATAGGACTCTATAAGCTGTATACTATACAGAGGAGATGGGGGATCTGTATATAGGACACTATAAGCCGTATACTATACAGAGGAGATGGAGGGATCTGTATATAGGACTCTATAAGCTGTATACTATACAGAGGAGATGGAGGGATCTGTATATAGGACACTATAAGCCGTATACTATACAGAGGAGATGGTGGGATCTGTATATAGGACACTATAAGCCATATACTATACAGAGGAGATGGGGGGATCTGTATATACGACACTATAAGCCGTATACTATACAGAGGAGATGGAGGGATCTGTATATAGGACTCTATAAGCTGTATACTATACAGAGGAGATGGAGGGATCTGTATATAGGACACTATAAGCCGTATACTATACAGAGGAGATGGTGGGATCTGTATATAGGACACTATAAGCCATATACTATACAGAGGAGATGGGGGGATCTGTATATACGACACTATAAGCCGTATACTATACAGAGGAGATGGAGGGATCTGTATATAGGACTCTATAAGCTGTATACTATACAGAGGAGATGGGGGGATCTGTATATAGGACACTATAAGCCATATACTATACAGAGGAGATGGGGGGATCTGTATATAGGACACTATAAGCCGTATACTATACAGAGGAGATGGGGGGATCTGTATATAGGACACTATAAGCCGTATACTATACAGAGGAGATGGGGGGATCTGTATATAGGACACTCTAAGCCGTATACTATACAGAGGAGATGGAGGGATCTGTATATAGGACTCTGTAAGCCGTATACTATACAGGGGAGATGGAGGGATCTGTATATAGGACTCTATAAGCCATATACTATACAGGGGAGATGGGGGGATCTGTATATAGGACTCTGTAAGCCGTATACTATACAGGGGAGATGGAGGGATCTGTATATAGGACTCTATAAGCTGTATACTATACGGCTGGGGTTGTATGTAAGACATGTTAGTAAAACAGCCATCGCTTTAGAAAAAATATAATAAAACTTGTTTGTAGTCTACTGCCTCGTTATAGAAGGTTCTCTGCTCCTAGAGGAGACTACCATTGACGTTTCTGTCCATCCTGGGTAATGCTGTATGTGGAGCACCCCACACGCCCCGTCGCCCCAAGAACATCCGCTCACAGTGCAGCATCATAGGGAGTGGAGAACTGTTCGAAGGAAAGATGGACGGCAGTCAGTGTAGGACAATGCCGGAGGAAGCCTTCTGCCAGAGATGGGGATGGAGGGTCTCCGTCCAGCGGGACAGGGGACCTAAATGTACTGGTGTAGCTACACTGGAGGGTCTAAGGGGAGACATGCACATGAAGCTTGCCGGGCACCAACACAACCGTCTCACTGGAGGTAATTGGAGCAATTTTACCTTCAAGAATAGGCAAAAAATCCATAGAGCGCAGCTAGAAGAGTGCAAGAGAAAGGGTGGCTCCACCAGGTGTTGGCTGTCATTGGGTACTCGCGCACATTACAGTTCTCTGTCTTTTTGGCTTAATTATCCTTTAACAGTTAAAAATATTTTGTACATCTGAGCATTGGGGTGTTGTGGGATCATATGGTCAAACCCCCCAAAATCCAGGTTGTGACACAACAAGAAGGAAAAGCACAAAGAGGCTGAATACTTTCACAAGGCACTGTAGCCTCCATGTCAGAGAGAAGCAGAAGGTCGGGTTCATGGTGTAGCCACCTCTGGGTCTCCCCAATAGTGAGAACATAGGGTCCCTGGACCCTTGTCTGGCATTCTAGAAAGGAATATATGAGTGAGGTGGCCGGTTATGGAAGTTGCCACAACCCCTCATCTAGTGCAAAGAGTCACATACATGAGCGGTTTCCCCTGTGGAATGCCAACTGGGAAGGAAACCCTCTTCTCATGATAGTTGGGATTCCTAGCAGTGAAACTGGCACCAAGCAAACATTTATCACATACTTCTGATATGCCATTAATGAAGGGGGGGGGGGGGGAGACGCCTCCGAGCGTCCATCTACAACCCCAATTCCAAAAACGTTGTGTAAAATGTAAATGAAACAAGAATGCAATAATTTGTAACATATCAGAGGAGGGGGGAGCATTGTTCCATTTCATTTATAGCTCATTTAGAAATTACTGGCGGCATCATATCTTACAAACATTGGGACAAGGCCTGTGTCCACCATTGTGCAGCATCCAGCCATGCTGTTGTGATGCATGTAGTATATGGTGGAAGGTCTGGACTGCAGGCGGCTGGTTCACCCCGGACTCTTCTCCTGTGAAGCTGTAGTGATGGATGTAGTATATGGTGGAAGGTCTGGACTGCAGGCGGCCGGTTCACCCCGGACTCTTCTGTGAAGCCATGCTGTTGTGATGGATGTAGTATATGGTGGAAGGTCCAGACTGCAGGCGGCCGGTTCACCACGGACTCTTCTCCTGTGAAGCTGTAGTGATGGATGTAGTATATGGTGGAAGGTCTGGACTGCAGGCGGCCGGTTCACCCCGGACTCTTCTGTGAAGCCATGCTGTTGTGATGGATGTAGTATATGGTGGAAGGTCTGGACTGCAGGCGGCTGGTTCACCCCGGACTCTTCTCCTGTGAAGCTGTAGTGATGGATGTAGTATATGGTGGAAGGTCTGGACTGCAGGCGGCCGGTTCACCCCGGACCCTTCTCCTGTGAAGCCATGCTGTTGTGATGGATGTAGTATATGGTGGAAGGTCTGGACTGCAGGTGGCCGGTTCACCTCAGACCCTTCTCCTGTGAAGCTGTTGTGATGGATGTAGTATATGGTGGAAGGTCTGGACTGCAGGCGGCCGGTTCACCCCGGACTCTTCTCCTGTGAAGCTGTTGTGATGGATGTAGTATATGGTGGAAGGTCTGGACTGCAGGCAGCCGGTTCACCCCGGACTCTTCTCCTGTGAAGCTGTAGTGATGGATGTAGTATATGGTGGAAGGTCTGGACTGCAGGCGGCCGGTTCATCCTGGACTCTTCTCCTGTGAAGCCATGCTGTTGTGATGGATGTAGTATATGATGGAAGGTCTGGACTGCAGGCGGCCGGTTCACCTCAGACCCTTCTCCTGTGAAGCCATGCTGTTGTGATGGATGCTTTATATGGGGGAAGGTCTGGACTGCCGGCGGTTGGTTCACCCCGGACTCTTCTCCTGTGAAGCTGTTGTGATGGATGTAGTATATGGTGGAAGGTCTGGACTGCAGGCGGCCGGTTCACCCCAGACTCTTCTCCTGTGAAGCCATGCTGTTGTGATGGATGTAGTATATTGTGGAAAGTCCGGACTGCAGGCGGCCGCTTCACCCCAGACTCTTCTCCTGTGAAGCCATGCTGTTGTGATGGATGTAGTATATTATGGAAGGTCTGGAATGCAGGTGGCCGGTTCACCCCGGACTCTTCTCCTGTGAAGCCATGCTGTTGTGATGCATGTAGTATATGGTGGAAGGTCAGGACTGCAGGCGGCTGGTTCACCCCGGACTCTTCTCTTGTGAAGCTGTAGTGATGGATGTAGTATATGGTGGAAGGTCTGGACTGCAGGCGGCCGGTTCACCCCGGACTCTTCTCCTGTGAAGCCATGCTGTTGTGATGGATGTAGTATATTGTGGAAAGTCCGGACTGCAGGCGGCCGGTTCACCCCAGACTCTTCTCCTGTGAAGCCATGCTGTTGTGATGGATGTAGTATATAGTGGAAGGTCTGGACTGCAGGCGGCCGGTTCACCTCAGACCCTTCTCCTGTGAAGCCATGCTGTTGTGATGGATGTAGTATATGGTGGAAGGTCGGGACTGCAGGCGGCCGATTCACCCCGGACTCTTCTCCTGTGAAGCCATGCTGTTGTGATGGATGTAGTATATGGTGGAAGGTCTGGTCTGCAGACGGCCGGTTCACCCCGGACCCCTTCTCCTGTGAAGCCATGCTGTTGTGATGGATGTAGTATATGGTGGAAGGCATAGACTGCAGGCAGCCTGTTCACCCCGGACTCTTCTTCTGTGAAGCCATGCTGTTATGATGGATGTAGTATATGGTGGAAGGTCTGGACTGCAGGCGGCCAGTTCACCCCGGACTCTTCTCCTGTGACTCTGTTGTGATGGATGTTGAATATGTTGGAAGGTCTGGACTGCAGGTGGCTGGTTCACCTCAGACCCTTCTCCTGTGAAGCCATGCTGTTGTGATGGATGTAGTATATGGTGGAAGGTCCGGACTGCAGGCAGCCAGTTCACCCCGGACTCTTCTCCTGTGAAGCTGTTGTGATGGATGTAGTATATGATGGAAGGTCTGGACTGCAGGCAGCCTGTTCACCCCGGACTCTTCTCCTGTGAAGCCATGCTGTTGTGATGGATGAAGTATATGGTGGAAGGTCTGGCCTGCAGGCGTCCGGTTCCCCCAGACTCTTCTCCTGTGAAGCCATGCTGTTGTGATGGATGTAGTATATGGTGGAAGGTCCAGACTGCAGGCAGCCGGTTCACCCCGGACCCTTCCCCTGTGAAGCCATGCTGTTGTGATGGATGTAGTATATGGTGGAAGGTCTGGACTGCAGGCGGCCGGTTCACCCCGGACCCTTCTCCTGTGAAGCCATGCTGTTGTGATGAATGTAGTATATGGTGGAAGGTCCAGACTGCAGGCGGCCGGTTCACCCCGGACTCTTCTCCTGTGAAGCCATGCTGTTGTGATGGATGTAGTATATAGTGGAAGGTCTGGACTGCAGGCGGCCGGTTAACCTCAGACCCTTCTCCTGTGAAGCCATGCTGTTGTGATGGATGTAGTATATGGTGGAAGGTCAAGACTGCAGGCGGCCGGTTCACCCCGGACTCTTCTCCTGTAAAGCTGTTGTGATGGATGCAGTATATGGTGGAAGGTCCAGACTGCAGGCGGACGGTTCACCCCGGACTCTTCTCCTGTGAAGCCATGCTGTTGTGATGGATGTAGTATATGGTGGAAGGTCCAGACTGCAGGCAGCCGGTACACCCCGGACCCTTCCCCTGTGAAGCCATGCTGTTGTGATGGATGTAGTATATGGTGGAAGGTCTGGACTGCAGGCGGCCGGTTCACCCCGGACCCTTCTCCTGTGAAGCCATGCTGTTGTGATGAATGTAGTATATGGTGGAAGGTCCAGACTGCAGGCGGCCGGTTCACCCCGGACTCTTCTCCTGTGAAGCCATGCTGTTGTGATGGATGTAGTATATAGTGGAAGGTCTGGACTGCAGGCGGCCGGTTAACCTCAGACCCTTCTCCTGTGAAGCCATGCTGTTGTGATGGATGTAGTATATGGTGGAAGGTCAAGACTGCAGGCGGCCGGTTCACCCCGGACTCTTCTCCTGTAAAGCTGTTGTGATGGATGCAGTATATGGTGGAAGGTCCAGACTGCAGGCGGACGGTTCACCCCGGACTCTTCTCCTGTGAAGCCATGCTGTTGTGATGGATGTAGTATATAGTGGAAGGTCTGGACTGCAGGCGGCCGGTTAACCTCAGACCCTTCTCCTGTGAAGCCATGCTGTTGTGATGGATGTAGTATATAGTGGAAGGTCAAGACTGCAGGCGGCCGGTTCACCCCGGACTCTTCTCCTGTAAAGCTGTTGTGATGGATGCAGTATTTGGTGGAAGGTCTGGACTGCAGGCGGACGGTTCACCCTGGACCCTTCTCCTGTGAAGCCATGCTGTTGTGATGGATGTAGTATATGGTGGAAGGTCTGGCCTGCAGGCGTCCGGTTCCCCCAGACTCTTCTCCTGTGAAGCCATGCTGTTGTGATGGATGTAGTATATGGTGGAAGGTCCAGACTGCAGGCAGCCGGTCCACCCCGGACCCTTCCCCTGTGAAGCCATGCTGTTGTGATGGATGTAGTATATAGTGGAAGGTCTGGACTGCAGGCGGCCGGTTCACCCCGGACCCTTCTCCTGTGAAGCCATGCTGTTGTGATGGATGTAGTATATGGTGGAAGGTCTGGACTGCAGGCAGCCTGTTCACCCCGGACTCTTCTTCTGTGAAGCCATGCTGTTGTGATGGATGTAGTATATGGTGGAAGGTCGGGACTGCAGGCGGTCGGTTCACCCCGGACCCTTCTCCTGTGAAGCCATGCTGTTGTGATGGATGTAGTATATGATGGAAGGTCTGGACTGCAGGCGGCCGGTTCACCTCAGACCCTTCTCCTGTGAAGCCATGCTGTTGTGATGGATGCTTTATATGGGGGAAGGTCTGGACTGCCGGCGGTTGGTTCACCCCGGACTCTTCTCCTGTGAAGCTGTTGTGATGGATGTAGTATATGGTGGAAGGTCTGGACTGCAGGCGGCCGGTTCACCCCAGACTCTTCTCCTGTGAAGCCATGCTGTTGTGATGGATGTAGTATATTGTGGAAAGTCCGGACTGCAGGCGGCCGCTTCACCCCAGACTCTTCTCCTGTGAAGCCATGCTGTTGTGATGGATGTAGTATATTATGGAAGGTCTGGAATGCAGGTGGCCGGTTCACCCCGGACTCTTCTCCTGTGAAGCCATGCTGTTGTGATGCATGTAGTATATGGTGGAAGGTCAGGACTGCAGGCGGCTGGTTCACCCCGGACTCTTCTCTTGTGAAGCTGTAGTGATGGATGTAGTATATGGTGGAAGGTCTGGACTGCAGGCGGCCGGTTCACCCCGGACTCTTCTCCTGTGAAGCCATGCTGTTGTGATGGATGTAGTATATTGTGGAAAGTCCGGACTGCAGGCGGCCGGTTCACCCCAGACTCTTCTCCTGTGAAGCCATGCTGTTGTGATGGATGTAGTATATAGTGGAAGGTCTGGACTGCAGGCGGCCGGTTCACCTCAGACCCTTCTCCTGTGAAGCCATGCTGTTGTGATGGATGTAGTATATGGTGGAAGGTCGGGACTGCAGGCGGCCGATTCACCCCGGACTCTTCTCCTGTGAAGCCATGCTGTTGTGATGGATGTAGTATATGGTGGAAGGTCTGGTCTGCAGACGGCCGGTTCACCCCGGACCCCTTCTCCTGTGAAGCCATGCTGTTGTGATGGATGTAGTATATGGTGGAAGGCATAGACTGCAGGCAGCCTGTTCACCCCGGACTCTTCTTCTGTGAAGCCATGCTGTTATGATGGATGTAGTATATGGTGGAAGGTCTGGACTGCAGGCGGCCAGTTCACCCCGGACTCTTCTCCTGTGACTCTGTTGTGATGGATGTTGAATATGTTGGAAGGTCTGGACTGCAGGTGGCTGGTTCACCTCAGACCCTTCTCCTGTGAAGCCATGCTGTTGTGATGGATGTAGTATATGGTGGAAGGTCCGGACTGCAGGCAGCCAGTTCACCCCGGACTCTTCTCCTGTGAAGCTGTTGTGATGGATGTAGTATATGATGGAAGGTCTGGACTGCAGGCAGCCTGTTCACCCCGGACTCTTCTCCTGTGAAGCCATGCTGTTGTGATGGATGAAGTATATGGTGGAAGGTCTGGCCTGCAGGCGTCCGGTTCCCCCAGACTCTTCTCCTGTGAAGCCATGCTGTTGTGATGGATGTAGTATATGGTGGAAGGTCCAGACTGCAGGCAGCCGGTTCACCCCGGACCCTTCCCCTGTGAAGCCATGCTGTTGTGATGGATGTAGTATATGGTGGAAGGTCTGGACTGCAGGCGGCCGGTTCACCCCGGACCCTTCTCCTGTGAAGCCATGCTGTTGTGATGAATGTAGTATATGGTGGAAGGTCCAGACTGCAGGCGGCCGGTTCACCCCGGACTCTTCTCCTGTGAAGCCATGCTGTTGTGATGGATGTAGTATATAGTGGAAGGTCTGGACTGCAGGCGGCCGGTTAACCTCAGACCCTTCTCCTGTGAAGCCATGCTGTTGTGATGGATGTAGTATATGGTGGAAGGTCAAGACTGCAGGCGGCCGGTTCACCCCGGACTCTTCTCCTGTAAAGCTGTTGTGATGGATGCAGTATATGGTGGAAGGTCCAGACTGCAGGCGGACGGTTCACCCCGGACTCTTCTCCTGTGAAGCCATGCTGTTGTGATGGATGTAGTATATGGTGGAAGGTCCAGACTGCAGGCAGCCGGTACACCCCGGACCCTTCCCCTGTGAAGCCATGCTGTTGTGATGGATGTAGTATATGGTGGAAGGTCTGGACTGCAGGCGGCCGGTTCACCCCGGACCCTTCTCCTGTGAAGCCATGCTGTTGTGATGAATGTAGTATATGGTGGAAGGTCCAGACTGCAGGCGGCCGGTTCACCCCGGACTCTTCTCCTGTGAAGCCATGCTGTTGTGATGGATGTAGTATATAGTGGAAGGTCTGGACTGCAGGCGGCCGGTTAACCTCAGACCCTTCTCCTGTGAAGCCATGCTGTTGTGATGGATGTAGTATATGGTGGAAGGTCAAGACTGCAGGCGGCCGGTTCACCCCGGACTCTTCTCCTGTAAAGCTGTTGTGATGGATGCAGTATATGGTGGAAGGTCCAGACTGCAGGCGGACGGTTCACCCCGGACTCTTCTCCTGTGAAGCCATGCTGTTGTGATGGATGTAGTATATAGTGGAAGGTCTGGACTGCAGGCGGCCGGTTCACCTCAGACCCTTCTCCTGTGAAGCCATGCTTTTGTGATGGATGTAGTATATGGTGAAAGGTCAAGACTGCAGGCGGCCGGTTCACCCTGGACTCTTCTCCTGTAAAGCTGTTGTGATGGATGCAGTATATGGTGGAAGGTCCAGACTGCAGGCAGCCGGTTCACCCTGGACCCTTCCCCTGTGAAGCCATGCTGTTGTGATGGATGTAGTATATGGTGGAAGGTCTGGACTGCAGGCGGCCGGTTCACACCGGACCCTTCTCCTGTGAAGCCATGCTGTTGTGATGGATGTAGTATACGGTGCAAGGTCTGGACTGCAGGCGGCCGGTTCACCCCGGACTCTTCTCCTGTGAAGCTGTTGTGATGGATGTAGTATATGGTGGAAGGTCTGGACTGCAGGCGGCCGGTTCACCCCGGACTCTTCTCCTGTAAAGCTGTTGTGATGGATGCAGTATATGGTGGAAGGTCTGGACTGCAGGCGGACGGTTCACCCCGGACCCTTCTCCTGTGAAGCCATGCTGTTGTGATGAATGTAGTATATGGTGGAAGGTCCAGACTGCAGGCGGCCGGTTCACCCCGGACTCTTCTCCTGTGAAGCCATGCTGTTGTGATGGATGTAGTATATAATGGAAGGTCTGGACTGCAGGCGGCCGGTTCACCTCAGACCCTTCTCCTGTGAAGCCATGCTGTTGTGATGAATGTAGTATATGGTGGAAGGTCCAGACTGCAGGCGGACGGTTCACCCTGGACCCTTCTCCTGTGAAGCCATGCTGTTGTGATGAATGTAGTATTTGGTGGAAGGTCTGGACTGCAGGCGGACGGTTCACCCTGGACCCTTCTCCTGTGAAGCCATGCTGTTGTGATGGATGTAGTATATGGTGGAAGGTCTGGCCTGCAGGCGTCCGGTTCCCCCAGACTCTTTTCCTGTGAAGCCATGCTGTTGTGATGGATGTAGTATATGGTGGAAGGTCCAGACTGCAGGCAGCCGGTCCACCCCGGACCCTTCCCCTGTGAAGCCATGCTGTTGTGATGGATGTAGTATATAGTGGAAGGTCTGGACTGCAGGCGGCCGGTTCACCCCGGACCCTTCTCCTGTGAAGCCATGCTGTTGTGATGGATGTAGTATATGGTGGAAGGTCTGGACTGCAGGCAGCCTGTTCACCCCGGACTCTTCTTCTGTGAAGCCATGCTGTTGTGATGGATGTAGTATATGGTGGAAGGTCGGGACTGCAGGCGGTCGGTTCACCCCGGACCCTTCTCCTGTGAAGCCATGCTGTTGTGATGGATGTAGTATATGGTGGAAGGTCTGGACTGCAGGCAGCCAGTTCACCCCGGACTCTTCTTCTGTGAAGCCATGCTGTTGTGATGGATGTAGTATATGGTGGAAGGTCGTGACTGCAGGCGGTCGGTTCACCCTGGACCCTTCTCCTGTGAAGCCATGCTGTTGTGATGGATGTAGTATATGGTGGAAGGTCTGGACTGCAGGCGGCCGGTTCACCCCGGACCCTTCTCCTGTGAAGCCATGCTGTTGTGATGGATGTAGTATATGGTGGAAGGTCGGGACTGCAGGCAGCCTGTTCACCCCGGACTCTTCTTCTGTGAAGCCATGCTGTTGTGATGGATGTAGTATATGGTGGAAGGTCTGGACTGCAGGCGGCCGGTTCACCCCATACTCTTCTCCTGTGACTCTGTTGTGATGGATGTAGTATATGATGGAAGGTCTGGACTGCAGGCGGCCGGTTCACCCCGGACTCTTCTCCTGTAAAGCTGTTGTGATGGATGCAGTATATGGTGGAAGGTCTGGACTGCAGGCGGACGGTTCACCCCGGACCCTTCTCCTGTGAAGCCATGCTGTTGTGATGAATGTAGTATATGGTGGAAGGTCCAGACTGCAGGCGGCCGGTTCACCCCGGACTCTTCTCCTGTGAAGCCATGCTGTTGTGATGGATGTAGTATATAATGGAAGGTCTGGACTGCAGGCGGCCGGTTCACCTCAGACCCTTCTCCTATGAAGCCATGCTGTTGTGATGGATGTAGTATATGGTGGAAGGTCAAGACTGCAGGCGGCCGGTTCACCCCGGACTCTTCTCCTGTAAAGCTGTTGTGATGGATGCAGTATATGGTGGAAGGTTTGGACTGCAGGCGGACGGTTCACCCTGGACCCTTCTCCTGTGAAGCCATGCTGTTGTGATGGATGTAGTATATGGTGGAAGGTCTGGACTGCAGGCGGCCGGTTCCCCCAGACTCTTCTCCTGTGAAGCCATGCTGTTGTGATGGATGTAGTATATGGTGGAAGGTCCAGACTGCAGGCAGCCGGTCCACCCCGGACCCTTCCCCTGTGAAGCCATGCTGTTGTGATGGATGTAGTATATGGTGGAAGGTCTGGACTGCAGGCGGCCGGTTCACCCCGGACCCTTCTCCTGTGAAGCCATGCTGTTGTGATGGATGTAGTATATGGTGGAAGGTCTGGACTGCAGGCAGCCTGTTCACCCCGGACTCTTCTTCTGTGAAGCCATGCTGTTGTGATGGATGTAGTATATGGTGGAAGGTCGTGACTGCAGGCGGTCGGTTCACCCCGGACCCTTCTCCTGTGAAGCCATGCTGTTGTGATGGATGTAGTATATGGTGGAAGGTCTGGACTGCAGGCAGCCAGTTCACCCCGGACTCTTCTCCTGTGAAGCTGCTGTGATGGATGCAGTATATGGTGGAAGTTTTGGACTGCAGGCAGCCGGTTCACCCCGGACCCTTCTCCTGTGAAGCCATGCTGTTGTGATAGATGTAGTATATGGTGGAAGGTCTGGACTGCAGGCAGCCAGTTCACCCCGGACTCTTCTCCTGTAAAGCTGTTGTGATGGATGCAGTATATGGTGGAAGGTCTGGACTGCAGGCGGACGGTTCACTCTGGACCCTTCTCCTGTGAAGCCATGCTGTTGTGATGGATGTAGTATATGGTGGAAGGTCTGGCCTGCAGGCGTCCGGTTCCCCCAGACTCTTCTCCTGTGAAGCCATGCTGTTGTGATGGATGTAGTATATGGTGGAAGGTCCAGACTGCAGGCAGCCGGTCCACCCCGGACCCTTCCCCTGTGAAGCCATGCTGTTGTGATGGATGTAGTATATGGTGGAAGGTCTGGACTGCAGGCAGCCGGTTCACCCCGGACTCTTCTTCTGTGAAGCCATGCTGTTGTGATGGATGTAGTATATGGTGGAAGGTCGGGACTGCAGGCGGTCGGTTCACCCCGGACCCTTCTCCTGTGAAGCCATGCTGTTGTGATGGATGTAGTATATGGTGGAAGGTCTGGACTGCAGGCAGCCAGTTCACCCCGGACTCTTCTTCTGTGAAGCCATGCTGTTGTGATGGATGTAGTATATGGTGGAAGGTCGTGACTGCAGGCGATCGGTTCACCCTGGACCCTTCTCCTGTGAAGCCATGCTGTTGTGATGGATGTAGTATATGGTGGAAGGTCTG
This sequence comes from Eleutherodactylus coqui, assembly GCF_035609145.1. NCBI lineage: Eukaryota > Metazoa > Chordata > Amphibia > Anura > Eleutherodactylidae > Eleutherodactylus > Eleutherodactylus coqui. The sequence continues at coordinate 567,099 of NC_089841.1, forward strand.
GACTGCAGGCGGCCGGTTCACCCCGGACCCTTCTCCTGTGAAGCCATGCTGTTGTGATGGATGTAGTATATGGTGGAAGGTCTGGACTGCAGGCAGCCTGTTCACCCCGGACTCTTCTTCTGTGAAGCCATGCTGTTGTGATGGATGTAGTATATGGTGGAAGGTCTGGACTGCAGGCGGCCGGTTCACCCCGTACTCTTCTCCTGTGACTCTGTTGTGATGGATGTAGTATATGATGGAAGGTCTGGACTGCAGGCGGCCGGTTCACCCCGGACTCTTCTCCTGTGAAGCCATGCTGTTGTGATGGATGTAGTATATGGTGGAAGGTCGGGACTGCAGGCGGCCGGTTCACCCCGGACTCTTCTCCTGTGAAGCTGTTGTGATGGATGTAGTATATGATGGAAGGTCTGGACTGCAGGCAGCCTGTTCACCCCGGATTCTTCTCCTGTGAAGCTGTTGTGATGAATGTAGTATATGGTGGAAGGTCCAGACTGCAGGCAGCCGGTTCACCCCGGACCCTTCTCCTGTGAAGCCCATGTGATGGATGTAGTATATGGTGGAAGGTCTGGACTGCAGGCGGCTGGTTCACCCAGAACTCTTCTCCTGTGAAGCTGCTGTGATGGATGTAGTATATGGTGGAAGTTCTGGACTGCAGGCAGCCGGTTCACCCCGGACCCTTCTCCTGTGAAGCCATGCTCTTGTGATGGATGTAGTATATGGTGGAAGGTCTGGACTGCAGGCAGCCAGTTCACCCCGGACTCTTCTTCTGTGAAGCCATGCTGTTGTGATGGATGTAGTATATGGTGGAAGGTCGGGACTGCAGGCGGCCGGTTCACCCCGGACCCTTCTCCTGTGAAGCCATGCTGTTGTGATGGATGTAGTGTATGGTGGAAGGTCTGGACTGCAGGCGGCCGGTTCGCCCCGGACTCTTCTCCTGTGACTCTGTTGTGATGGATGTAGTATATGATGGAAGGTCTGGACTGCAGGCGGCCGGTTCACCCCGGACTCTTCTCCTGTGAAGCCATGCTGTTGTGATGGATGTAGTATATGGTGGAAGGTTGGGACTGCAGGCGGTCGGTTCACCCCTGACCCTTCTCCTGTGAAGCCATGCTGTTGTGATGGATGTAGTATATGGTGGAAGGTCTGGACTGCAAGCAGCCTGTTCACCCCGGACTCTTCTCCTGTGACTCTGTTGTGATGGATGTAGTATATGATGGAAGGTCTGGACTGCAGGCAGCCTGTTCACCCCGGACTCTTCTCCTGTGAAGCCATGCTGTTGTGATGGATGTAGTATATGGTGGAAGGTCCGGACTGCAGGCGGCCGGTTCACCCCGGACTCTTCTCCTGTGAAGCTGTTGTGATGGATGTAGTATATGATGGAAGGTCTGGACTGCAGGCAGCCTGTTCACCCCGGATTCTTCTCCTGTGAAGCTGTTGTGATGAATGTAGTATATGGTGGAAGGTCCAGACTGCAGGCAGCCAGTTCACCCCGGACCCTTCTCCTGTGAAGCCCATGTGATGGATGTAGTATATGGTGGAAGGTCTGGACTGCAGGCGGCTGGTTCACCCAGAACTCTTCTCCTGTGAAGCTGCTGTGATGGATGTAGTATATGGTGGAAGGTCTGGACTGCAGGCAGCCTGTTCACCCCGGACTCTTCTGTGAAGCTGTTGTGATGGAAGGTCTGGACTGCAGGCGGCCGGTTCACCCCAGACTCTACTGTGAAGCTGTTGTGATGGATGCAGTATGTGGTTTTGCATTGGCCTTACGTGAGAGAGACGTCTGTTTGGGGCATATGTTGTCCTACAACCTCTATATACTGCTCAGCATTGATAGTGCCTATGTCATGGGCAGGTTAGCATCCTGACAGGCACTAATGCCGCCCTTTACCATCATTGAGGCAGGACTGTGCGCTCATAACAAGCTGGATGGTCCCTCCCCTCTGGGGTCTGCAGGACACGGCGTCTCTGGTCTCCTAACAGAATTTCACGTTGTGATTCCTCCAACCACATAACAGTTTTCTATTCTACCTCTGTCCCTTGTAAATGAGCTTTGGCCCAGAGAAGACGCCGGCGCTTCTGGATTGTGTTGATATATGGCTTCTTCTTTGCATGATACAGACGTAACTTCTATTTGTGGACTGTACAGAGAACTGTGCTCACAAACAGGGATTTCTGGAACATTCCTGAGCCCTGCAGTGATTGGTATCACAGGATCATGTCTGTATATAATGCAGCTATCAACTCTCCTTAATGAGAGCACCTAAAAGGTGATTGAGGAGACTTATAAGGCCATGCATGCTCCTCTGGGAAATAATGCAAATAAGGAAGATGAAGCAATACCTATTGGATGGCATCATTCCTGTGAATCAATGGCCAACCCTTTACACAGGTCTGTAACAATGAGACCAAACTCCCCCCTCCCTCGGATATGTTCTACCAGGATACAGTATGACAGGATCGTCGCATTCTTTATCTCGATTTACATTTTACGCAGCGGCCCAACTTTTGTGGAATTGGGGTTAGAGATGTCCCAGTCTGGACTTTCCATAGTGCGTATTACCTTCATTTCAATGTCCCCACGAAGTTCAAGTTGAAAGCAGACAAATTCATCTAGGACTTCCTTGGTGGCTGAAGAAATGTGGATCTTAAGTGCTAAAAAAAGAGAAAACCAGTGAACACCTTGGCAAGAGCAGCAGGACATACAGATGTGCTGGACGCTGCCTGCAGGGACAACATGGACCTTCTGCCCTGTCGGCTGTAGACCCGACTCCCTCCCGCAGGTCTCTGTCATATCGGCTGCACACAAGGCAAATGCTGAGATTATACAACAGCCTTGGCTTACCCAACACCACTAGCTCCATGTTCTGAGCACAGATCCAGTATACAGGCTATAGTGTCAGTATATAGTGCAGTGCGGTACATACACCGGGTAATCACCTGGTTCCAGCAGCACATCTCTCTATGGGGGTCCTATTGTGACATAACAATAGTGTACTTGAATATGAAGGCATGGATGCGCTATATGATGGTATGGTGCACGGGCCCCTGGCGGCCCCCACAGATGCACTACAGGATGGTATGGTGCATGGGTCCCAGGCGGCCCCGATAGACGCTCTACACAATGGTATGGTGCACGGGCCCCTGGCGGCCCCCATGGATGCTCTACACGATGGTATGGTGCATGGGCCCCAGGCGGCCCCGATAGACGCTCTACACAATGGTATGGTGCACGGGCCCCTGGCGGCCCCCATGGATGCTCTACAGGATGATATGGTGCATGGGCCTCTGGCGACCCCCATGGATGCTCTACATGATGGTATGGTGCATGGGCCCCTATGGGTGCGTAACACAATGCTATGGTGCACGGGCCTCTAGCGACCCCCATGGATGCTCTATAGGATGGTATGGTGCATGGGCCCCTGGTGACCCCCATGGATGCTCTACACGATGGTATGGTGCATGGGCCCCTATGGGTGCGTAACACAATGCTATGGTGCACGGGCCTCTGGCAACCTCCATGGATGCTCTACAGGGTGGTATGGTGAATGGAGCCCTGGCGACCCCCATGGATGCTCGACATGATGGTATGGTGCATGGGCCCCTATGGGTGCGTAACACGATGCTATGGTGCACGGGCCTCTGGCGACCTCCATGGATGCTCTACAGAGTGGTATGGTGAATGGACCCCTGGCGACCCCCATGGATGCTCTACATAATGGTATGGTGCATGGGCCCCTATGGGTGCGTAACACGATGCTATGGTGCACGGGCCTCTGGCGACCCCCATGGATGCTCTACAGGATGGTATGGTGCATGGGCCCCTATGGGTGTGTAACACGATGCTATGGTGCACGGGCCTCTGGCGACCCCCCATGGATGCTCTACATGATGGTATGGTGCATGGGCCCCTATGGGTGCGTAACACGATGCTATGGTGCACGGGCCTCTGGCGACCCCCATGGATGCTCTACATGATGGTATGGTGCATGGGCCCCTATGGGTGCGTAACACGATGCTATGGTGCACGGGCCTCTGGCGACCCCCATGGATGCTCTACATGATGGTATGGTACATGGGCCCCTATGGGTGCGTAACACAATGCTATGGTGCACGGGCCTCTGGCGACCCCCATGGATGCTCTACATGATGGTATGGTGCATGGGCCCTAATTGGTGCGTTACATGATGGTATGGTGCACGGGCCCCTGGTGACCCCCATGGATGCTCTACACGATGGTATGGTGCATGGGCCCCTATGGGTGCGTAACACGATGCTATGGTGCACGGGCCTCTGGCGACCCCCATGGATGCTCTACATGATGGTATGGTGCATGGGCCCCTATGGGTGCGTAACACGATGCTATGGTGCACGGGCCTCTGGCGACCCCCATGGATGCTCTACATGATGGTATGGTACATGGGCCCCTATGGGTGCGTAACACAATGCTATGGTGCACGGGCCTCTGGCGACCCCCATGATGCTCTACATGATGGTATGGTGCATGGGCCCTAATTGGTGCGTTACATGATGGTATGTTGCACGGGCCCCTGGCAACCCCCATGGATGCTCTACATGATGGTATGGTGCATGGGCCCCTATGGGTGCGTAACACGATGCTATGGTGCACGGGCCTCTGGCGACCCCCATGGATGCTCTACAGGATGGTATGGTGCACGGGCCTCTGGCGGCCCCCATGGATGCGCTACACGATGGTATGGTGCATGGGCCCTAATTGGTGCGTTACATGATGGTATGGTGCACGGGCCCCTGGCGGCCCCCAATGATGGCGTCCGCCCTGGACCGCACTGTGGAACGGCACCTTGCATGCATTGTAGTAGAAGGCGACTCTCCTTGCTTCAGTCATAGCGGCGCTCCCACGGGACGCAGAAGGCAGATTCCTGTTTCTCACATGCTACACTTCAAGTTTCTAATTGAGTTTTACGCTCTCTTACAAGGGCCACAACACCAAAAGGGAATCCATGCTCCAGGGGCCCATGCAGCATACCATCACGTAGCGCATCCAGGCCTTCCTATTCAAGCTCACTATTGTTATGACGCTATAGGACCCCTGTAGTGAGAAATGGCGCTGGATCCGGCTTTTTACTACACTGTGGTAGACCTGTCCAGCTGCACCGTATCACCCTTCCTGGAGAGGGCGCTGTCACCCAGCTCATCTGAGGGTGGACTATTCACTGGCGTTGGGGACCTCTTCATCTTCTTGATTGGCTCTATGGAGACACCTGATGGTGGAAAAAGCCCACGGACCATCTGATGGGTCCTTATAGTCCTTCCTGTATGTGAGGACCACGAGTCTCCCTGCGGGACATAGATGGCGCTCACCTTCCCCATTAGACTCCATCCGGGAGGCCGTGTTCACCGTGTCACCAAACAGGCAGTAGCGAGGCATCTTCAGTCCCACCACGCCGGCACAGACCGGACCTGCGAAGACGAGAGCGGGCATGTAACAGGACATTCTAGAGGTTAGTCAGCGACGGCTGGATGTAGGAGGGCTCTGGAACAGTATACAGCGGAGACGTATCAATCCCGTATGGGATCGGGCCGTCGGTATGGGAGTCCGTGAAGTCACATGGAGACCTGCTCCCCATAGCGCCACCTGGCTGCAGGTGTGGAATATCCTCGTTTATGTCTAGCAGAGGGTCCTCAGCACTGAAAATGAAGTTCTGAAAATGAAAAGAAACGACACTCCCCTGTCCCGTCCAGCGCCGCGACCCCGATGCCCTCCGCACAGACCCAGGAGGAGGCGGCAGGCGGTCACGCGCCGTTCAATGTGGGCATGACAGTGGTGATTCCTCCGTGTACGGTGCATGACCACCCAGCGCTTCCTTCAGCTTCCACGTGGCGGCTGCGGCGCCGGTAGGGGCAAGCGTTCCTTTTCATTCTAGCCTTGTCTTTTCCCCAGCAGCGTCAGAGCTGTCGACGCTCCGGCCAACCTGCGTCTTGTAGTTCTGCAGCGGCCGCAAAGGGTTGGGACCAACAGGCTAGAGCAGTAAAAGAGCAGAGGCGGAAAGCATCTTCCCACTGAGCCCGCAGCGCCACAAAGGTCAGAGATGGCGACACCTCGGCGCACTAAACCTCCAGGCGCGCCAACTGCTACTAATCTCCCCATGCTAAAGTCGCTCAACACTGCGCCATTCACGGAACCTGAGTATATATCTGGAAATGACGGAAAACATTTTCTCATCTTTAGACAACTTGTCGTCTATCCCAACTTCCTGCCCCACCCAGAAGCCGGACGGCGATGCCGAGGGCCAATCACACGATGTCCGGACTCCTGGAAACACGCGCCCTCTTCCTCTGAGATGGATGGATCTCATCAGGGCGCTGGCGTCATCCAGGCTTCCCTAAAAAGGAGATTCTGCAGAAAACAGACTCTCACAGGAAAAGCGGCCCCGTTAACCCTTCAGTGGCTCCAGGATGAAGAGTGGAACCTGCACGACTCACCTGCATAGAACTGCACTCACCTACAGGCACTGCGGCACAGGATGGCCCCCAGGGACAACAAGCACATTATGTGGCCAACCAGAGATCACAAACCCAAGAGAAGCCTGGCGGTACCTGTGTGGATGCCTATCCGCAGACGGAGCTGAGTGTTTGGTCTGTGGCGGATCCTGAAGGTTTTCACGGTATCCAGGAGGGCCAGTGACATCCGGGCAATCTCTCGTGCGTGCAACTTCCCATTCCGTACCGGTAACCCTGAAACCACCATGTATGCGTCACCGATGGTCTCCACCTGCAGAGATAGCCCCCTACGTGAGCAGACAGGAGAAGCTGGGAAATACAAATATGGGCCAAAATGGGGAAATATACCTCAGAACCCGAGACTATCGCTACCACATGACGGTATCAGGAGGGGCCGGGGAATGAGTTACATGGGGAATCCGTCCCTCTCCTAAGAGGCCAGACATCGCACCCAAACCCCCGCCATTAGGACTCCAGGCTCTTACCTTGTATACATCAAAGTTGTCTATTATAGCATCGAAACACGTGTACAGGTCATTCAGTAGGGTCACCACCTGAGGAGACGCAAGCGGGCTCATAAGAGACACACGTATGTAGATGCTCAACTCTCACCACATGTATGTTGGGGTTACCTGCATGGGGGTGCTTTCGGCAGACATCGACGTGAACCCCACAATGTCACTGAAATAGATGGTGACACTGTCAAAGGCTTCGGCCTGGACCGTTTCCCCTCTCTTCAACTGCTCGGCCACTGAACTGCACAGAAAAGAGGCTAAAGGCTTGTGGAACCATAGGTGACACTTCCCCAGGACCCACTCCCTGCGTCATGCTCCCCCAGGCCGACCAACACCAGAGGTGCTACCGTCCTGTCAGGGGCGCCTCTACCATGAGGAGCATCCCTACAGGCGTTGCATTCACTCCGCAGATCCGGTGGGGCAGCTGCCATAGTGCAATCAGTCTGACCTCTCCCCAGCATCTGTGTTCCTGTATGCAAGGTGAGGGGTCACAGACTCAATACAATACGGCAGCCGCCAAACAGGATCTGCGGAGTAAATGCAATGCCTGAGGGGATGCTGTCAGGGTGGAAGTCCATTGTGGGGGCCATTATTACTACTGGGATCACTATAGGGTCATTATTACTACTCAGGCCACTGTGGGGCCACTATTACTATTGTGGACACTATGGGGGGATTACTATCAATACGGGGGCCACTATTACTATTGTGGACACTATGGGGGGGGGCAGTATTGCTACTGGGATCCTTACGGGGGATTACTATCAATACAGGGGCCACTATTACTACTGGGATCCCTATGGGGGATCAGTATTACTATTGGGGCTACTACTGGGGATCACTATTTATCTGTCACTTCAGACAAGTTTCAATGTTTCAAATAAGTGGGGGGTATATTTCACACTTTGCATCAGGCAGCATAAAGGCTCGGGCCCTCCACCCGTTACCGGCTGCTGGGGCTTCTATACTATGTTCTGGACACTTGTGTTTGGACGTGGGGTGTAGGCCTGGGGGGACACATACAAGGACCGCAGCGCACTGACTTTGTACTGGGACCCCGGAGCGCCGGCTAGATGCACTCACTGCGGCAGGATCTGGTAGAGCAGATTTTCGGCTTTGCGCTTCTCCTCCAGGTACGCTTGTGTTCTCTCTTCCACTAATTTCTCCAGGTTGTTGGCATATTGCTCCATGCGAGAGAGTAAATTATCCAGAATACTAGTTGTGCCCTCCCTGGAAGACAGAAGATGGAGGGGTCATTGTCCTGCGGGTGAAGCCGCGCCGCCGCCGGCCCGCCAAGACCTCACTTGTTGAACTTGCAGATGTAGATCTTGATCTGGTTGAAGTCAGGTCTCTCCAGCGGGTCCTCGGCCCAGCACCTCTCCATCAGGATCCCCAGCTCCTCGCTGTGGCAGCTGGTGTCCGCTGTGGGCCGGAAGTATGGCCGCTGCCCGTTTCGGACCTTCTGGACGATCTCTGAAAGGGAGGAGAGTGCACGTTCTAGATGAGCACAGGCAAGTAATAATATACACACTGCTGATGTAGGCGCCCACCCCAAACCCTAAGATCTGGCCCATGACTCCGAGATAGACCTCTTATATATGGCGGCATTACCCTTTGGGCTCAGGTCCATGCCCTGGATGTAAAAGGCCCCATTTCTCAGCGCAATCTCCTGCAGGATGATCCCAAAGCTGTAGACATCGCCCTTTTGCGTGCCTTGAGGCGGGGGTCTTCCCATACGCAGCAGCTCAGGAGCCGTCCAAAGCTTCTCTAAATGCACAACACACAAAACCGTTGTCAGAGATTGTAAGCTCTTGTGGCAGTCAGTAACATCCTCACTGAAGAGCGGATCACATGACTGGGCATATATACAGTGCGAGACCGTGCACTCCGCTACATTGTTACCAGGCCCCACAGTATCATCACCTCCTGGGAGCCCGCGTGTATATGTACATTAATGAATTGCATCTGGTGACATATATTGTGTGGTACAACCCGAATGTAAAGAAATAAAGACTGCAACGATGTGTAGATCTCGTCTCACCGCACTGTATCCCCGTAGAACATATGGGTGGGGGATTACACATCTCCCAAAAGGCTGGAGGCGTAAGCTGTACTAATGCTAAACGGCCGGAGGGGCAGTGTTCTACTAAGTCATATGACTGTACAAGAACAGCATGTTAGAGAGGCCGAGTCTCTCAGAAGCAGAGATGGTTGGAGGTCACCAATCTGAGAAGACATTGAATATCCAGCAATGACAGCGCATGATGAGTCAGGGACTCTGGAGAGATCCCAAGGCCGACGGCTAATACTGGGTGATCTACGGCGTTATATGCAGGCCTGATTGTGGAATACAATCACTGCATGGGTCAACCCACTAATGCATCCGTATCCTGCAGAGGAGACGCCGTATACCAACAGTATCAGCAGGAACCGGGCGGAGAGGTGGAGGTGATCCGACAAATATAAAAAAAAAAGGCTGCTTCGGCGCTCGTCGGGACAAAAGATGAAAGAGAATGCCGTAGCTAATTTATTCATGGGCAACTGTCAAAAAAATTATATTTTAGATCCAAATATCATAATTTATAAAAGATTCATAGAGGATATTGTAGTTGTGTGGGGAGGGTCTCTGAATAATCTCAATAATTGTATTAGAGAGTTCTAACTTGGACTTCACGATTAGTCAGGATGATAGAGTATTCTAGAGCTCGTTTTAAGACAGGACCATTTTAAAATATTAACTAAAACGAAATTTTAAAAAAGTAGATAAGAATTCATACTTGGATTTCCGTAGCGGCCACGCTGGATGTTGGAAACAAAACATCCCCTACGGACAACTACAGCGCCTTCGATATAATTGTACATTAGAACCCAGAACAAGAATATGTAAAAATGTTACCAGCGTTTATCACCGCTTTAATAGTGACAACGCTGCCATTAGAGGCATTTTCAAGAAGCACTGGCCCATTGTTCTTAATGATCCTTGTTAATATTTAAAAGGAGCACATCAGTACAAAATGTAATAGCCCCCCCCCCCAACCCAGAGAGAAAAAAGAAAAAACTAAACGCTTTAAAAAAACGGGTAGTTCTAAATGTAGGCATAATAAGTGCAAATGTTCAGTCATTTCACACAAAAAAACCTTTATTGAATAGAATTATAAAAAAATCCCGATCTCCCAACATTTAACATGTAATTCTTCACAAATAATGTATTTAGCTGAATGTCCCGGTGAATCTAAATATACAGGCAGAACGATCAAGAACCTAAAACAGCGAGTTAGTAACCATAGAGAAAACATTAAAGTAATGTACGGGCCGCACAGCATTACAGCGACGCACGAAGGGAATCCCTGATGAGGGTCACACCCCTAGAACGCATTGAGAAAGGAGGAGATGTGTTGGACATTATCCCCGTTCGGCCGCAGCGAACTATTAGCAAAGATTTAGCAGGTTTCCTTTTTGTTAATAATCTTCTATTATATATTTATTCCGTTATCTTCATTATTATAACAAATTTAGTGAAAACAGTTTTTCTGCATAATTCATACATATTATATGTAGTACATTTTATTTATCATGTCGTTGTAAATATAGGTCCGTTATAGTAGTGCTTAACTTCGTTAATTAATTTTAATAACGATACCCGATTATACAGTGTGGTATACTTAAACGGTATTAAGTCGCCTTTGTTTCTTGACGATATGGAATGCATATTGCGCTCCATATGACGCGTTCCTGGCCGACACTAATTATGACGTCATTGTTTCAGAGGAGGAGTGTCCCTCGCTCCCGGCTCCCCGCCCTAAGCAGCAATGATTGCTTTCTCGGCGCCGATACACCTGATGGAACCATGTGAGTAGTTTTATTGTGGTTTATATAAATGTGTGTTTTCATTAAAGAGCTTGAAAGAGGCGATTGTATTCGCCGAAACGCGTCGCCCTTATTGATGGGAATAAATCTAATTACAGTCATTATCCTTCATCTTTGGTCCCGACGAGCGCAGAGGCAGCCCCCCCCCCCCTTTTCTTTTATATTTGCTGTCTACCAGGCACCTTCATAGGTGTTTGTCTGCTGTTCCCTATTGCTGCTCTCCGTGAGGATGCGGATGCAGGATTGAAAAGAACTTGTTCAAAGCCCTCCTGGACATCGGTGTCGACGGGGTTGATCTTGTTGATTTTCCCCATTCGGCACCAGGTGAGTCAAAACGAAGCTATTTTATGTACTATTGTTATTCGCTTGGCGCATCCCTGATTTATTGTTTGTTTTCATCTGATCCGAGGTGCTAGTAGTGTTATGGCTGATCATGGAGGGACACATAAGAGGAAGCATAAGGCGGCATTCACACCCACTGGCATACAAGGCGTAGACATCGTCCGTATCGCAGGTGCAGCGGAAGCTCGCCAGCCCGTAGTCCGTGATCTTCAGCACAAAGCGGCTGTCCACCACACAGTTGGAGGACTTCAGGTTCCCATGACATCCAATGATGCTGCGGTGAAGAAAGCACATCCCCTGCGGGTGGAAAGACAGCCTGAGAAATACTGCAAATGGGAGGAGCTCCTGCAGCAGCCAATCAGGTTCCAGCTGCACTGAACTCCGATAACTTCTCCGGCCAGAAATAAGAAATTCAGAAACATTAATTACGAACGAAGATAAAAGAAAATACACTAGATGTCACCGTGTGTATATGTGCCCCCCCCCTGCCCGACCGCCTGACACCAGCTGTGTCCGTCCCCCCCAACACCAGCACCAGCTGCGTCTGTCCCCCCCGACCGCCTGACACCAGCTGTGTCCATGCCCCCCGACCTCCTGCCACCAGCTGGGTCCATCCCTCCGACACCAGCTGCGTCTGTCCCCCCGACCGCCTGACACCAGCTGTGTCCATGCCCCCCGACCTCCTGCCACCAGCTGGGTCCATCTCTCCGACACCAGCTGCGTCTGTCCCCCCGACCGCCTGACACCAGCTGTGTCCATGCCCCCCGACCTCCTGCCACCAGCTGGGTCCATCCCCCAGACACCAGCTGCATCCACCCCCCCACCGACACCAGTTGCATCTCTCCCCTTCAACCTCCTCACACCAGTTGTATCCATCCCTCCGACACCAGCTGCGCCTGTCCCCCCCAACCGCCTAACACCAGCTGTGTCTGTCCTCCTGACCTCCCAACACCAGCTGCATCCACCCCCCACCGACACCAGTTTCATCTGTCCCCCACAACCTCCTGACACCAGTTGTATCCATACCCACCGACACCAGCTGTGCCCCCCCGACCTCCTAACACCAGCTACATCCATCCCCCCGACAGCAGCTGCATCTGTCCTCCCGTCCGCCTGACACTGACAGCACCTCCCACTGACTGCACCCAACCGCCTAACTACCACTACATTTGTAACCCTGCCCCCCCCCCCCCCCGACACCAATACACCAGCTGCACCTGTCTTCCTGACCACGCCGGCATTTGCCGCCCAACTGCCCCTCGTGGTCGGTGGTCGGCTGTGCTACAGCAGAGAATAAAGTGTATAGATTTGCTCTGCTAACACTAGTGGGCGCTCACCTTCACAATGTCATTGATGAGAGAATTCCGAAACATCCAGTCCAGATTGATGCTGTCGTTCTCCAAAATATCCTAGGGAGAGAAAAAAATGTTATGTCCCTGTACCTGTCCTCCATTACCTACCTGTACCTACCCTCCTGTACCTGCCCCCCCTATTCCATCTCTACCTGCCCCCCACCAGTCAGCCTCTTGTATCTGCCCACCGTTATCTCCTGTACCTGGCCCACAACCTACCTGCAGGCTGCCCCGGGGGCAATACTCCGTCACAATACAGATGTTTGGAGGGTCAATGCAGGCACCGAGGAAGCGTGTCAGGTGATTAAACTGAACGTCCCGCATCTGCGGAGCCAAAGACATAACGCAATTAGGAGGTGGAGACTATGTACGTGGCGGAGCAAACTAGCAGCTCAACTACCCAAGCGTAGCGCTAAATATACCACTAGTCTACAGGGCATGGTAGAAGTAGTCACCCCCTTTAATGTAACACAGCGCCTTGTAAATAAATGGTGTTATCTGTAGGCTTAGAGAGGGGCACTCTGAGAGGTAGGTACCCATCTTTCCCACCTGGTATTAGTGTTAGGTTCCTAAGATAAAAGAGCGGGAGGAGGACGGCTTCAACCATCAACAACTATTTCTTCAACAGTTGACAAAGGCAGTTGGTCGAAACGCGTTCAGCGGTTTTGCATACAATGTTTGCAAGCAGATTGCTCTTTTAATGGATTAACTAATAAAGATGGAATGGTTTGTTATGGGTGAAGCTGTCCTCCTCGTCCTTCTCCTCCTAGTCCTCGTCCATCTCCTCCTTGTCCTCGTCCTTCTCCTCCTAGTCCTCCTTGTCCTCGTCCTCCTCCTCCTAGTCCTCGTCCATCTCCTCCTTGTCCTCGTCCTCCTCGTCCTTCTCCTCCTAGTCCTCGTCCATCTCCTCCTTGTCCTCGTCCTTCTCCTCCTAGTCCTCCTTGTCCTCGTCCTCCTCGTCCTCCTCCTCCTAGTCCTCGTCCATCTCCTCCTTGTCCTCCTCCTTCTCCTCCTAGTCCTCCTTGTCCTCGTCCTTCTCCTCCTTGTCCTCGTCCTCCTCGTCCTTCTCCTCCTTCTCCTCCTTGTCGTCATCCTCCTAGTCCTTCTCCTCCTTCTCCTCATCCTCCTAGTCCTCCTTGTCCTTCTCCCCCTAGTCCTCCTTCGCCTACAGCCCTTTTTTCTTTGGAGTTTAACTACAGCCGTGAGCGGACGGCACTTTGAGGATCCGGCACCCATTACATCTAACTACCAAGACACTGCAGGAGAGGTGAGCCCATAGTTTCATCTTATCAGTGTTATGACCCATCTGAGAGCGCGGTCACTCGGCCGCTGGTAGGTGGGCCAATATGGTTTGATCACATTATATACCAAGAACCTCGTATTATGTAATGTGGTTGGAGTATTTATTACAGGTATCTACAGCTCTGAAAGTCAATGTATTTTGAGTGCTGTTGTCACTTTTTGGCTTCTGCTGTCACCCCCTTTAGTGTCACACAGGATGTAGGGGCCCAGAACAACAGGGCCCTCCATAATGTCTGCTATGTGTTGTCTGTAATGGCTTGTACATGGTCTTTGAATGAGGGAGGAATCAGCAGAATATGTGTTGGAGTTTGCAGCACTGAATGGGTTAATGTCTGCACATGTCTCTGTCTGGAAATGTATCATTTTATTGTATAAGTTTGGAGTCATGTGACCATGCTTGTTATATGTGTTTGCAAGTAGTTGTGCAGTGGCTCTTCTGTTCCAGCAAGGAGCCCACACCGAACCCTTCAGTCTGTATGGGCCGGGATGGAGGAAGCTGAGAGACATCCCCAGCCGTGCCCCGGCCCGTGATACCCAGGAGATGCCAGCGGTGTTACCACACTGAGGTACTGAGAGAGAGTGAACAGCCGTCACAGTGTAGAGTGTGCGCAAAGCGTGAGTGACGACCGGTGGAGAGCCGGAGAGTAGAAGAGGCGCTCGTACACCGGAGCCCCACGGGTAACTAGGACTGTGGATTCCTAGGTGAACCCGTGCTTTCCTCCCTGTCGAACCACTTAGTGATTTCTACACCGATTGTCCTACTGGCGTGAATTATACCGTGCTGCACTGTAAATAAGCAATGCCGGCCGTTCCCGGCTCTGCTAGTTAGACTACCTCTGTGTGTGTGGACCAGTTATACCATCACCCGCATTCACCGCAGAGGAAGGAATGTTGGCGTCACCCGTGACAACTCATAGTCAAGGTAAACCGCATTGTGTATTAACCTGTTTGTAGGCCGTCCCTCAGCTACTTGGATGGGTTCCTAGCAAACCTTCGGGGTGGGAGATGATAGAGCCCCATGACAAGGCCCAAACTCCACCCCGCTGTCCCCTAGGCTGAGGACCGCTCCTCGGATGCTGCAAGGGCCTTGAGAAAGTAGTCACCCCCTTTAATGTCACCCAGGACATTGTAGAAGTTTTCCTCTGCTGTACTCTATACAGTGGGGAAGGCAAACCGCCCCGCGAAAACAGTCTGCGGAAAAGACGTCACCCGAGGAGGCAGTCATGGCTTTACCTTATACAAAGGAGATGGAGGGATCTGTATATAGGACACTATAAGCCATATACTATACAGGGGAGATGGTGGGATCTGTATATAGGACACTATAAGCCGTATACTATACAGAGGAGATGGGGGGATCTGTATATAGGACACTATAAGCTGTATACTATACAGGGGAGATGGAGGGATCTGTATATAGGACACTATAAGCCGTATACTATACAGGGGAGATGGAGGGATCTGTATATAGGACACTATAAGCCGTATACTATACAGAGGAGATGGAGGGATCTGTATATAGGACACTATAAGCCGTATACTATACAGGGGGGATGGGGGATCTGTATATAGGACACTATAAGCCGTATACTATACAGAGGAGATGGAGGGATCTGTATATAGGACACTATAAGCTATATACTATACAGAGGAGATGGAGGGATCTGTATATAGGACACTATAAGCCGTATACTATACAAAGGAGATGGAGGGATCTGTATATAGGACACTATAAGCCGTATACTATACAGGGGAGATGGAGGGATCTGTATATAGGACACTATAAGCCGTATACTATACAGAGGAGATGGAGGGATCTGTATATAGGACACTATAAGCCATATACTATACAGGGGAGATGGAGGGATCTGTATATAGGACACTATAAGCCGTATACTATACAGAGGAGATGGGGGGATCTGTATATAGGACACTATAAGCTGTATACTATACAGAGAGATGGAGGGATCTGTATATAGGACACTATAAGCCGTATACTATACAAAGGAGATGGAGGGATCTGTATATAGGACACTATAAGCCGTATACTATACAGGGGAGATGGAGGGATCTGTATATAGGACACTATAAGCCATATACTATACAGAGGAGCTGGGGGGATCTGTATATAGGACACTATAAGCCGTATACTATACAGAGGAGATGGGGGGATCTGTATATAGGACACTATAAGCCGTATACTATACAGGGGAGATGGAGGGATCTGTATATAGGACACTATAAGCCGTATACTATACAGGGGAGATGGAGGGATCTGTATATAGGACACTATAAGCCATATACTATACAGAGGAGATGGAGGGATCTGTATATAGGACACTATAAGACGTATACTATACAGAGGAGATGGAGGGATCTGTATATAGGGCACTATAAGCTGTATACTATACAGGGGAGATGGAGGGATCTGTATATAGGATACTATAAGACGTATACTATACAGAGGAGATGGAGGGATCTGTATATAGGACACTATAAGCCGTATACTATACAGAGGAGATGGAGGGATCTGTATATAGGACACTATAAGCCATATACTATACAGAGGAGATGGGGGGATCTGTATATAGGACACTATAAGCTGTATACTATACAGAGGAGATGGGGGGGATCTGTATATAGGACACTATAAGCCGTATACTATACAGAGGAGATGGGGGGATCTGTATATAGGACACTATAAGCCATATACTATACAGAGGAGATGGAGGGATCTGTATATAGGACACTATAAGCCGTATACTATACAGAGGAGATGGAGGGATCTGTATATAGGACACTATAAGCTGTATACTATACAGAGGAGATGGGGGGGGGGGATCTGTATATAGGACACTATAAGCCATATACTATACAGAGGAGATGGGGGGGGGATCTGTATATAGGACACTATAAGCCGTATACTATACAGAGGAGATGGAGGGATCTGTATATAGGATACTATAAGCCGTATACTATACAGAGGAGATGGAGGGATCTGTATATAGAGCACTATAAGCCATATACTATACAGAGGAGATGGAGGGATCTGTATATAGGACACTATAAGCCATATACTATACAGGGGAGATGGAGGGATCTGTATATAGGACACTATAAGCCGTATACTATACAGAGGAGATGGAGGGATCTGTATATAGGACACTATAAGCTGTATACTATACAGAGGAGATGGAGGGATCTGTATATAGGACACTATAAGCCGTATACTATACAGAGGAGATGGGGGGGATCTGTATATAGGACACTATAAGCCATATACTATACAGAGGAGATGGGGGGGTCTGTATATAGGACACTATAAGCCGTATACTATACAGAGGAGATGGAGGGATCTGTATATAGGACACTATAAGCCGTATACTATACAGAGGAGATGGAGGGATCTGTATATAGGACACTATAAGCCGTATACTATACAGAGGAGATGGAGGGATCTGTATATAGGACACTATAAGCCGTATACTATACAGGGGAGATGAAGGGATCTGTATATAGGACACTATAAGCCGTATACTATACAGAGGAGATGGAGGGATCTGTATATAGGACACTATAAGGCGTATACTATACAGAGGAGATGGAGGGATCTGTATATAGGACACTATAAGGCGTATACTATACAGGGGAGATGGAGGGATCTGTATATAGGACACTATAAGCCGTATACTATACAGAGGAGATGGAGGGATCTGTATATAGGACACTATAAGCCATATACTATACAGAGGAGATGGGGGGATCTGTATATAGGACACTATAAGCCATATACTATACAGAGGAGATGGAGGGATCTGTATATAGGACACTATAAGCCGTATACTATACAGAGGAGATGGGGGGATCTGTATATAGGACACTATAAGCCATATACTATACAGAGGAGATGGAGGGATCTGTATATAGGACACTATAAGCCATATACTATACAGAGGAGATGGGGGGATCTGTATATAGGACACTATAAGCCGTATACTATACAGGGGAGATGGGGGGATCTGTATATAGGACACTATAAGCCATATACTATACAGAGGAGATGGGGGGATCTGTATATAGGACACTATAAGCCATATACTATACAGAGGAGATGGAGGGATCTGTATATAGGACACTATAAGCCGTATACTATACAGAGGAGATGGGGGGATCTGTATATAGGACACTATAAGCCGTATACTATACAGAGGAGATGGGGGGATCTGTATATAGGACACTATAAGCCGTATACTATACAGGGGAGATGGAAGGATCTGTATATAGGACACTATAAGCCGTATACTATACAGGGGAGATGGGGGGATCTGTATATAGGACACTATAAGCCGTATACTATACAGAGGAGATGGAGGGATCTGTATATAGGACACTATAAGCCGTATACTATACAGAGGAGATGGAGGGATCTGTATATAGGACACTATAAGCTGTATACTATACAGAGGAGATGGAGGGATCTGTATATAGGGCACTATAAGCCGTATTATATACAGGGGAGATGGAGGGATCTGTATATAGGACACTATAAGCCATATACTATACAGAGGAGATGGAGGGATCTGTATATAGGACACTATAAGCCGTATACTATGCAGAGGAGATGGGGGGATCTGTATATAGGACACTATAAGCCATATAGTATACAGAGGAGATGGGGGGATCTGTATATAGGACACTATAAGCCATATAGTATACAGAGGAGATGGGGGGGTCTGTATATAGGACACTATAAGCCGTATACTATACAGAGGAGATGGAGGGATCTGTATATAGGACACTATAAGCCATATACTATACAGAGGAGATGGGGGGGTCTGTATATAGGACACTATAAGCCGTATACTATACAGAGGAGATGGAGGGATCTGTATATAGGACACTATAAGCCATATACTATACAGAGGAGATGGAGGGATCTGTATATAGGACACTATAAGCCATATAGTATACAGAGGAGATGGGGGGGTCTGTATATAGGACACTATAAGCCGTATACTATACAGAGGAGATGGAGGGATCTGTATATAGGACACTATAAGCCATATACTATACAGAGGAGATGGAGGGATCTGTATATAGGACACTATAAGCCGTATACTATACAGAGGAGATGGAGGGATCTGTATATAGGACACTATAAGCCATATACTATACAGAGGAGATGGAGGGATCTGTATATAGGACACTATAAGCCGTATACTATACAGAGGAGATGGGGGGATCTGTATATAGGACACTATAAGCCATATACTATACAGAGGAGATGGAGGGATCTGTATATAGGACACTATAAGCCGTATACTATACAGAGGAGATGGAGGGATCTGTATATAGGACACTATAAGCCGTATACTATACAGAGGAGATGGAGGGATCTGTATATAGGACACTATAAGCCATATACTATACAGAGGAGATGGAGGGGATCTGTATATAGGACACTATAAGCCGTATACTATACAGAGGAGATGGAGGGATCTGTATATAGGACACTATAAGCCGTATACTATACAGAGGAGATGGAGGGATCTGTATATAGGACACTATAAGCCATATACTATACAGAGGAGATGGAGGGATCTGTATATAGGACACTATAAGCCATATACTATACAGGGGAGATGGAGGGATCTGTATATAGGACACTATAAGCCGTATACTATACAGAGGAGATGGGGGGATCTGTATATAGGACACTATAAGCCATATACTATACAGAGGAGATGGAGGGATCTGTATATAGGACACTATAAGCCGTATACTATACAGAGGAGATGGAGGGATCTGTATATAGGACACTATAAGCCGTATACTATACAGGGGAGATGGGGGGATCTGTATATAGGACACTATAAGCCGTATACTATACAGAGGAGATGGAGGGATCTGTATATAGGACACTATAAGCCGTATACTATACAGAGGAGATGGAGGGATCTGTATATAGGACACTATAAGCCATATACTATACAGAGGAGATGGAGGGATCTGTATATAAGACACTATAAGCCATATACTATACAGAGGAGATGGAGGGATCTGTATATAGGACACTATAAGCCGTATACTATACAGAGGAGATGGAGGGATCTGTATATAGGACACTATAAGCCGTATACTATACAGGGGAGATGGAGGGATCTGTATATAGGACACTATAAGCCGTATACTATACAGAGGAGATGGAGGGATCTGTATATAGGACACTATAAGCCATATACTATACAGAGGAGATGGAGGGATCTGTATATAGGACACTATAAGCCGTATACTATACAGAGGAGATGGAGGGATCTGTATATAGGACACTATAAGCCGTATACTATACAGGGGAGATGGAGGGATCTGTATATAGGACACTATAAGCCGTATACTATACAGAGGAGATGGGGGGATCTGTATATAGGACACTATAAGCCATATACTATACAGGGGAGATGGGGGGATCTGTATATAGGACACTATAAGCCATATAGTATACAGAGGAGATGGGGGGATCTGTATATAGGACACTATAAGCCATATACTATACAGAGGAGATGGAGGGATCTGTATATAGGACACTATAAGCCGTATACTATACAGAGGAGATGGAGGGATCTGTATATAGGACACTATAATGCGTATACTATACAGGGGAGATGGTGGGATCTGTATATAGGACACTATAAGCCGTATACTATACAGAGGAGATGGGGGGGTCTGTATATAGGACACTATAAGCCGTATATTATACAGAGGAGATGGGGGGATCTGTATATAGGACACTATAAGCCGTATACTATACAGAGGAGATGGTGGGATCTGTATATAGGACACTATAAGCCGTATACTATACAGGGGAGATGGAGGGATCTGTATATAGGACACTATAAGCCGTATACTATACAGAGGAGATGGAGGGATCTGTATATAGGACACTATAAGCCGTATACTATACAGGGGAGATGGAGGGATCTGTATATAGGACACTATAAGCCGTATACTATACAGGGGAGATGGAGGGATCTGTATATAGGACACTATAAGCCATATACTATACAGAGGAGATGGGGGGATCTGTATATAGGACACTATAAGCCGTATACTATACAGGGGAGATGGGGGGATCTGTATATAGGACACTATAAGCCATATACTATACAGAGGAGATGGAGGGATCTGTATATAGGACACTATAAGCCGTATACTATACAGGGGAGATGGAGGGATCTGTATATAGGACACTATAAGCCATATACTATACAGAGGAGATGGGGGGATCTGTATATAGGACACTATAAGCCGTATACTATACAGGGGAGATGGGGGGATCTGTATATAGGACACTATAAGCCATATACTATACAGAGGAGATGGAGGGATCTGTATATAGGACACTATAAGCCGTATACTATACAGAGGAGATGGAGGGATCTGTATATAGGACACTATAAGCCGTATACTATACAGGGGAGATGGGGGGATCTGTATATAGGACACTATAAGCCATATACTATACAGAGGAGATGGAGGGATCTGTATATAGGACACTATAAGCCGTATACTATACAGAGGAGATGGAGGGATCTGTATATAGGACACTATAAGCCGTATACTATACAGGGGAGATGGAGGGATCTGTATATAGGACACTATAAGCCGTATACTATACAGGGGAGATGGAGGGATCTGTATATAGGACACTATAAGCCGTATACTATACAGAGGAGATGGGGGGATCTGTATATAGGACACTATAAGCCATATACTATACAGAGGAGATGGAGGGATCTGTATATAGGACACTATAAGCCGTATACTATACAGAGGAGATGGGGGGGATCTGTATATAGGACACTATAAGCCGTATACTATACAGAGGAGATGGGGGGGATCTGTATATAGGACACTATAAGCCGTATACTATACAGAGGAGATGGGGGGATCTGTATATAGGACACTATAAGCTGTCTACTATACAGAGGAGATGGAGGGATCTGTATATAGGACACTATAAACCATATACTATACAGGGGAGATGGGGGGGATCTGTATATAGGACACTATAAACCATATACTATACAGGGGAGATGGGGGGATCTGTATATAGGACACTATAAGCCATATACTATACAGAGGAGATGGGGGGATCTGTATATAGGACACTATAAGCCGTATACTATACAGAGGAGATGGGGGATCTGTATATAGGACACTATAAGCCATATACTATACAGGGGAGATGGAGGGATCTGTATATAGGACACTATAAGCCATATACTATACAGAGGAGATGGAGGGATCTGTATATAGGACACTATAAGCCATATACTATACAGGGGAGATGGGGGGATCTGTATATAGGACACTATAAGCCGTATACTATACAGAGGAGATGAAGGGATCTGTATATAGGACACTATAAGCCGTATACTATACAGAGGAGATGGAGGGATCTGTATATAGGACACTATAAGCCGTATACTATACAGAGGAGATGGGGGGGATCTGTATATAGGACACTATAAGCCGTATACTATACAGAGGAGATGGAGGGATCTGTATATAGGACACTATAAGCCGTATACTATACAGGGGAGATGGAGGGATCTGTATATAGGACACTATAAGCCGTATACTATACAGAGGAGATGGAGGGATCTGTATATAGGACACTATAAGCCATATACTATACAGAGGAGATGGAGGGATCTGTATATAGGACACTATAAGCCGTATACTATACAGAGGAGATGGAGGGATCTGTATATAGGACACTATAAGCCATATACTATACAGAGGAGATGAAGGGATCTGTATATAGGACACTATAAGCCGTATACTATACAGGGGAGATGGGGGGGGGGATCTGTATATAGGACACTATAAGCCATATACTATACAGAGGAGATGGGGGGATCTGTATATAGGACACTATAAGCCATATACTATACAGGGGAGATGGGGGGGATCTGTATATAGGACACTATAAGCCATATACTATACAGAGGAGATGGAGGGATCTGTATATAGGACACTATAAGCCGTATACTATACAGAGGAGATGGAGGGATCTGTATATAGGACACTATAAGCCGTATACTATACAGAGGAGATGGAGGGATCTGTATATAGGACACTATAAGCCGTATACTATACAGAGGAGATGGAGGGATCTGTATATAGGACACTATAAGCCGTATACTATACAGAGGAGATGGAGGGATCTGTATATAGGACACTATAAGCTATATACTATACAGGGGAGATGGAGGGATCTGTATATAGGACACTATAAGCCGTATACTATACAGGGGATGGGGGGATCTGTATATAGGACACTATAAGCCGTATACTATACAGAGGAGATGGAGGGATCTGTATATAGGACACTATAAGCCATATACTATACAGGGGATGGGGGGATCTGTATATAGGACACTATAAGCCCTATACTATACAGAGGAGATGGAGGGATCTGTATATAGGACACTATAAGCCGTATACTATACAGAGGAGATGGGGGGATCTGTATATAGGACACTATAAGCCATATACTATACAGAGGAGATGGAGGGATCTGTATATAGGACACTATAAGCTGTATACTATACAGAGGAGATGGAGGGATCTGTATATAGGACACTATAAGCCATATACTATACAGAGGAGATGGAGGGATCTGTATATAGGACACTATAAGCCGTATACTATACAGGGGAGATGGGGGGGGGTCTGTATATAGGACACTATAAGCCATATACTATACAGAGGAGATGGGGGGATCTGTATATAGGACACTATAAGCCATATACTATACAGAGGAGATGGGGGGATCTGTATATAGGACACTATAAGCCATATACTATACAGAGGAGATGGAGGGATCTGTATATAGGACACTATAAGCCGTATACTATACAGAGGAGATGGAGGGATCTGTATATAGGACACTATAAGCCATATACTATACAGAGGAGATGGAGGGATCTGTATATACGACACTATAAGCCGTATACTATACAGAGGAGATGGGGGGATCTGTATATAGGACACTATAAGCCATATACTATACAGAGGAGATGGGGGGGATCTGTATATAGGACACTATAAGCCATATACTATACAGGGGAGATGGTGGGATCTGTATATAGGACACTATAAGCCGTATACTATACAGAGGAGATGGGGGGATCTGTATATAGGACACTATAAGCCATATACTATACAGGGGAGATGGAGGGATCTGTATATAGGACACTATAAGCCGTATACTATACAGAGGAGATGGGGGGGATCTGTATATAGGACACTATAAGCCATATACTATACAGGGGAGATGGGGGGATCTGTATATAGGACACTATAAGCCGTATACTATACAGAGGAGATGGGGGGATCTGTATATAGGACACTATAAGCCATATACTATACAGGGGAGATGGAGGGATCTGTATATAGGACACTATAAGCCGTATACTATACAGAGGAGATGGAGGGATCTGTATATAGGACACTATAAGCCATATACTATACAGAGGAGATGGGGGGATCTGTATATAGGACACTATAAGCCATATACTATACAGAGGAGATGGAGGGATCTGTATATAGGACACTATAAGCCATATACTATACAGAGGAGATGGGGGATCTGTATATAGGACACTATAAGCCGTATACTATACAGAGGAGATGGGGGGATCTGTATATAGGACACTATAAGCCGTATACTATACAGGGGAGATGGAGGGATCTGTATATAGGACACTATAAGCTGTATACTATACAGGGGAGATGGTGGGATCTGTATATAGGACACTATAAGCCGTATACTATACAGAGGAGATGGGGGGATCTGTATATAGGACACTATAAGCCATATACTATACAGGGGAGATGGAGGGATCTGTATATAGGACACTATAAGCCGTATACTATACAGAGGAGATGGGGGATCTGTATATAGGACACTATAAGCCGTATACTATACAGAGGAGATGGAGGGGATCTGTATATAGGACACTATAAGCCATATACTATACAGAGGGAGATGGGGGGGTCTGTATATAGGACACTATAAGCCATATACTATACAGAGGAGATGGAGGATCTGTATATAGGACACTATAAGCCATATACTATACAGAGGAGATGGGGGGATCTGTATATAGGACACTATAAGCCGTATACTATACAGAGGAGATGGGGGGATCTGTATATAGGACACTATAAGCCGTATACTATACAGAGGAGATGGGGGGATCTGTATATAGGACACTATAAGCCGTATACTATACAGAGGAGATGGAGGGATCTGTATATAGGACACTATAAGCCATATACTATACAGAGGAGATGGAGGGGATCTGTATATAGGACACTATAAGCCATATACTATACAGGGGAGATGGGGGGGTCTGTATATAGGACACTATAAGCCATATACTATACAGAGGAGATGGAAGGATCTGTATATAGGACACTATAAGCCATATACTATACAGAGGGGAGATGGGGGGATCTGTATATAGGACACTATAAGCCGTATACTATACAGAGGGAGATGGGGGATCTGTATATAGGACACTATAAGCCATATACTATACAGAGGAGATGGGGGGATCTGTATATAGGACACTATAAGCCGTATACTATACAGAGGAGATGGGGGGATCTGTATATAGGACACTATAAGCCATATACTATACAGGGGAGATGGAGGGATCTGTATATAGGACACTATAAGCCATATACTATACAGAGGAGATGGAGGGATCTGTATATAGGACACTATAAGCCATATACTATACAGGGAGATGGGGGGGGATCTGTATATAGGACACTATAAGCCATATACTATACAGAGGAGATGGGGGGATCTGTATATAGGACACTATAAGCCATATACTATACAGAGGAGATGGAGGGATCTGTATATAGGACACTATAAGCCGTATACTATACAGAGGAGATGGAGGGATCTGTATATAGGACACTATAAGCCGTATACTATACAGAGGAGATGGGGGGATCTGTATATAGGACACAATAAGCCGTATACTATACAGAGGAGATGGGGGGATCTGTATATAGGACACTATAAGCCGTATACTATACAGAGGAGATGGGGGGGGGATCTGTATATAGGACACTATAAGCCGTATATTATACAGAGGAGATGGGGGGATCTGTATATAGGACACTATAAGCCATATACTATACAGAGGGGATGGGGGGATCTGTATATAGGACACTATAAGCCGTATACTATACAGAGGAGATGGGGGGATCTGTATATAGGACACTATAAGATGTATACTATACAGGGGAGATGGGGGATCTGTATATAGGACACTATAAGATGTATACTATACAGAGGGAGATGGGGGGATCTGTATATAGGACACTATAAGCCGTATACTATACAGGGGAGATGGGGGGATCTGTATATAGGACACTATAAGCCGTATACTATACAGAGGAGATGGAGGGATCTGTATATAGGACTCTATAAGCCGTATACTATACAGAGGAGATGGGGGGATCTGTATATAGGACACTATAAGCCATATACTATACAGAGGAGATGGAGGGGATCTGTATATAGGACACTATAAGCCGTATACTATACAGGGGAGATGGGGGGATCTGTATATAGGACACTATAAGCCGTATACTATACAGAGGAGATGGGGGGATCTGTATATAGGACACAATAAGCCGTATACTATACAGAGGAGATGGAGGGGATCTGTATATAGGACACTATAAGCCGTATACTATACAGAGGAGATGGGGGGATCTGTATATAGGACACTATAAGCCGTATACTATACAGAGGAGATGGAGGGATCTGTATATAGGACACTATAAGCTGTATACTATACAGAGGAGATGGGGGGATCTGTATATAGGACACTATAAGCCGTATACTATACAGAGGAGATGGAGGGGATCTGTATATAGGACACTATAAGCCGTATACTATACAGAGGAGATGGAGGGATCTGTATATAGGACACTATAAGCTGTATACTATACAGAGGAGATGGGGGGATCTGTATATAGGACACTATAAGCCGTATACTATACAGAGGAGATGGGGGGATCTGTATATAGGACACAATAAGCCGTATACTATACAGAGGAGATGGAGGGGATCTGTATATAGGACACTATAAGCCGTATACTATACAGAGGAGATGGGGGGATCTGTATATAGGACACTATAAGCCGTATACTATACAGAGGAGATGGGGGGATCTGTATATAGGACACTATAAGCCATATACTATACAGGGGAGATGGGGGGATCTGTATATAGGACACTATAAGCCGTATACTATACAGGGGAGATGGAGGGGTCTGTATATAGGACACTATAAGCCGTATACTATACAGGGGATGAAGGGATCTGTATATAGGACACTATAAGCCGTATACTATACAGAGGAGATGGGGGGATCTGTATATAGGACACTATAAGCCGTATACTATACAGAGGAGATGGGGGGGATCTGTATATAGGACACTATAAGCCGTATACTATACAGAGGAGATGGGGGGTATCTGTATATAGGACACTATAAGCAGTATACTATACAGAGGAGATGGGGGGATCTGTATATAGGACACTATAAGCCGTATACTATACAGAGGAGATGGGGGATCTGTATATAGGACACTATAAGCCGTATACTATACAGAGGAGATGGGGGGATCTGTATATAGGACACTATAAGCCATATACTATACAGAGGAGATGGGGGGTATCTGTATATAGGACACTATAAGCAGTATACTATACAGAGGAGATGGGGGGATCTGTATATAGGACACTATAAGCCATATACTATACAGAGGAGATGGGGGGATCTGTATATAGGACACTATAAGCCGTATACTATACAGAGGAGATGGGGGGATCTGTATATAGGACACTATAAGCTGTATACTATACAGAGGAGATGGGGGGATCTGTATATTGGACACTATAAGCTATATACTATACAGGGGAGATGGGGGGATCTGTATATAGGACACTATAAGCCGTATACTATACAGAGGAGATGGAGGGATCTGTATATAGGACACTATAAGCCGTATACTATACAGGGGAGATGGAACTGTATATAGGGCACTATAAGCCATATACTATACAGGGGAGATGGAGGGATCTGTATATAGGACACTATAAGCCGTATACTATACAGAGGAGATGGAGGGATCTGTATATAGGACACTATAAGCCGTATACTATACAGGGGAGATGGAACTGTATATAGGGCACTATAAGCCATATACTATACAGGGGAGATGGGGGGATCTGTATATAGGACACTATAAGCCGTATACTATACAGGGGAGATGGGGGGGATCTGTATATAGGACACTATAAGCCGTATACTATACAGAGGAGATGGGGGGATCTGTATATAGGACACTATAAGCCGTATACTATACAGAGGAGATGGAGGGATCTGTATATAGGACACTATAAGCCATATACTATACAGAGGAGATGGGGGGATCTGTATATAGGACACTATAAGCTATATACTATACAGAGGAGATGTAGGGATCTGTATATAGGACACTATAAGCCGTATACTATACAGAGGAGATGGAGGGATCTGTATATAGGGCACTATAAGCTGTATACTATACAGAGGAGATGGAGGGATCTGTATATAGGACACTATAAGCCATATACTATACAAGGGGAGATGGGGGGATCTGTATATAGGACACTATAAGCCGTATACTATACAGGGGAGATGGAGGGGATCTGTATATAGGACACTATAAGCCATATACTATACAGGGGAGATGGGGGGATCTGTATATAGGACACTATAAGCCGTATACTATACAGGGGAGATGGGGGGATCTGTATATAGGACACTATAAGCCGTATACTATACAGGGGAGATGGAGGGATCTGTATATAGGACACTATAAGCTATATACTATACAGAGGAGATGGGGGGGGTCTGTATATAGGACACTATAAGCCGTATACTATACAGAGGAGATGGGGGGGGGGGATCTGTATATAGGACACTATAAGCCGTATACTATACAGGGGAGATGGAGGGGATCTGTATATAGGACACTATAAGCCGTATACTATACAGGGGAGATGGGGGGATCTGTATATAGGACACTATAAGCCGTATACTATACAGGGGAGATGGGGGGATCTGTATATAGGACACTATAAGCCGTATACTATACAGGGGAGATGGAGGGGATCTGTATATAGGACACTATAAGCCATATACTATACAGGGGAGATGGCGGGGGATCTGTATATAGGACACTATAAGCCATATACTATACAGAGGAGATGGAGGGATCTGTATATAGGACACTATAAGCCATATACTATACAGAGGAGCTGGGGGGATCTGTATATAGGACACTATAAGCCATATACTATACAGGGGAGATGGAGGGATCTGTATATAGGACACTATAAGCCATATACTATACAGAGGAGATGGGGGGGATCTGTATATAGGATACTATAAGCCATATACTATACAGAGGAGATGGAGGGGATCTGTATATAGGACACTATAAGCCGTATACTATACAGAGGAGATGGAGGGATCTGTATATAGGACACTATAAGCCGTATACTATACAGAGGAGATGGAGGGATCTGTATATAGGGCACTATAAGCCGTATACTATACAGGGGAGATGGAGGGATCTGTATATAGGACACTATAAGCCGTATACTATACAGAGGAGATGGAGGGATCTGTATATAGGGCACTATAAGCCGTATACTATACAGAGGAGATGGGGGGATCTGTATATAGGACACTATAAGCCGTATACTATACAGAGGAGATGGAGGGATCTGTATATAGGGCACTATAAGCCGTATACTATACAGGGGAGATGGAGGGATCTGTATATAGGACACTATAAGCCATATACTATACAGAGGAGATGGAGGGATCTGTATATAGGACACTATAAGCCGTATACTATACAGAGGAGATGGAGGGATCTGTATATAGGACACTATAAGCCGTATACTATACAGAGGAGATGGTGGGATCTGTATATAGGACACTATAAGCCATATACTATACAGAGGAGATGGGGGGGATCTGTATATAGGACACTATAAGCCATATACTATACAGAGGAGATGGGGGTATCTGTATATAGGACACTATAAGCCATATACTATACAGAGGAGATGGGGGTATCTGTATATAGGACACTATAAGCCGTATACTATACAGGGGAGATGGAGGGATCTGTATATAGGACACTATAAGCCATATACTATACAGAGGAGATGGGGGTATCTGTATATAGGACACTATAAGGCATATACTATACAGGGGAGATGGGGGGATCTGTATATAGGACACTATAAGCTATATACTATACAGAGGAGATGGGGGGATCTGTATATAGGACACTATAAGCCGTATACTATACAGGGGAGATGGGGGGATCTGTATATAGGACACTATAAGCCGTATACTATACAGAGGAGATGGGGGTATCTGTATATAGGACACTATAAGGTATATACTATACAGGGGAGATGGGGGGATCTGTATATAGGACACTATAAGCCGTATACTATACAGAGGAGATGGGGGGGATCTGTATATAGGACACTATAAGCTGTATACTATACAGAGGAGATGGAGGGATCTGTATATAGGACACTATAAGCCATATACTATACAGAGGATGGAGGGATCTGTATACAGGACACTATAAGCCATATACTATACAGAGGAGATGGAGGGATCTGTATATAGGACACTATAAGCCGTATACTATACAGAGGAGATGGGGGGATCTGTATATAGGACACTATAAGCCGTATACTATACAGAGGAGATGGGGGGATCTGTATATAGGACACTATAAGCCGTATACTATACAGAGGAGATGGAGGGATCTGTATATAGGACACTATAAGCTGTATACTATACAGAGGAGATGGGGGGGATCTGTATATAGGACACTATAAGCCGTATACTATACAGAGGAGATGGGGGGATCTGTATATAGGACACTATAAGCCGTATACTATACAGAGGAGATGGAGGGATCTGTATATAGGACACTATAAGCCGTATACTATACAGAGGAGATGGGGGGGATCTGTATATAGGACACTATAAGCCGTATACTATACAGAGGAGATGGAGGGATCTGTATATAGGACACTATAAGCCGTATACTATACAGAGGAGATGGAGGGATCTGTATATAGGACACTATAAGCCGTATACTATACAGAGGAGATGGAGGGATCTGTATATAGGACACTATAAGCCGTATACTATACAGGGGAGATGGAAGGATCTGTATATAGGACACTATAAGCCGTATACTATACAGAGGAGATGGAGGGATCTGTATATAGGACACTATAAGCCATATACTATACAGGGGAGATGGAGGGATCTGTATATAGGACACTATAAGCCGTATACTATACAGAGGAGATGGGGGGATCTGTATATAGGACACTATAAGCCATATACTATACAGGGGAGATGGAGGGATCTGTATATAGGACACTATAAGCCATATACTATACAGAGGAGATGGGGGGATCTGTATATAGGACACTATAAGCCGTATACTATACAGAGGAGATGGAGGGATCTGTATATAGGACACTATAAGCCGTATACTATACAGAGGAGATGGAGGGATCTGTATATAGGACACTATAAGCCATATACTATAAGAGGAGATGGAGGGATCTGTATATAGGACACTATAAGCCGTATACTATACAGGGGAGATGGAGGGATCTGTATATAGGACACTATAAGCCATATACTATACAGAGGAGATGGAGGGATCTGTATATAGGACACTATAAGCCATATACTATACAGAGGAGATGGAGGGATCTGTATATAGGACACTATAAGCCGTATACTATACAGAGGAGATGGGGGGATCTGTATATAGGACACTATAAGCCGTATACTATACAGAGGAGATGGAGGGATCTGTATATAGGACACTATAAGCCGTATACTATACAGAGGAGATGGAGGGATCTGTATATAGGACACTATAAGCCGTATACTATACAGAGGAGATGGAGGGATCTGTATATAGGACACTATAAGCCGTATACTATACAGAGGAGATGGGGGGGATCTGTATATAGGACACTATAAGCCATATACTATACAGAGGAGATGGAGGGATCTGTATATAGGACACTATAAGCCGTATACTATACAGAGGAGATGGAGGGATCTGTATATAGGACACTATAAGCCATATACTATAAGAGGAGATGGAGGGATCTGTATATAGGACACTATAAGCCATATACTATACAGAGGAGATGGAGGGATCTGTATATAGGACACTATAAGCCGTATACTATACAGAGGAGATGGGTGGGATCTGTATATAGGACACTATAAGCTGTATACTATACAGAGGAGATGGGGGGATCTGTATATAGGACACTATAAGCCGTATACTATACAGAGGAGATGGAGGGATCTGTATATAGGACACTATAAGCCATATACTATACAGAGGAGATGGAGGGATCTGTATATAGGACACTATAAGCCGTATACTATACAGAGGAGATGGGGGGGATCTGTATATAGGACACTATAAGCCGTATACTATACAGAGGAGATGGAGGGATCTGTATATAGGACACTATAAGCCGTATACTATACAGAGGAGATGGAGGGATCTGTATATAGGACACTATAAGCCGTATACTATACAGAGTAGATGGAGGGATCTGTATATAGGACACTATAAGCCATATACTATACAGAGGAGATGGAGGGATCTGTATATAGGACACTATAAGCCGTATACTATACAGGGGAGATGGAGGGATCTGTATATAGGACACTATAAGCCGTATACTATACAGAGGAGATGGAGGGATCTGTATATAGGACACTATAAGCCGTATACTATACAGAGGAGATGGGGGGGATCTGTATATAGGACACTATAAGCCATATACTATACAGAGGAGATGGTGGGATCTGTATATAGGACACTATAAGCCGTATACTATACAGAGGAGATGGAGGGATCTGTATATAGGACACTATAAGCCGTATACTATACAGAGGAGATGGAGGGATCTGTATATAGGACACTATAAGCCATATACTATACAGGGGAGATGGAGGGATCTGTATATAGGACACTATAAGCCATATACTATACAGAGGAGATGGGGGGATCTGTATATAGGACACTATAAGCCGTATACTATACAGAGGAGATGGTGGGGATCTGTATATAGGACACTATAAGCCGTATACTATACAGGGGAGATGGAGGGGATCTGTATATAGGACACTATAAGCCGTATACTATACAGAGGAGATGGTGGGATCTGTATATAGGACACTATAAGCCGTATACTATACAGAGGAGATGGGGGGGACTCTGATATAGGGACACTATAAGCCAGTATACTATACAGGGGAGATGGGGGGGATCTGTATATAGGACACTATAAGCCGTATACTATACAGGGGAGATGGAGGGGATCTGTATATAGGACACTATAAGCCGTATACTATACAGAGGAGATGGTGGGATCTGTATATAGGACACTATAAGCCGTATACTATACAGAGGAGATGGGGGGGTCTAATAGGACACTATAAGCCGTATACTATACAGAGGAGATGGAGGGATCTGTATATAGGACACTATAAGCCGTATACTATACAGGGGAGATGGAGGGATCTGTATATAGGACACTATAAGCCATATACTATAAGAGGAGATGGAGGGATCTGTATATAGGACACTATAAGCCGTATACTATACAGAGGAGATGGAGGGATCTGTATATAGGACACTATAAGCCGTATACTATACAGGGGAGATGGAGGGATCTGTATATAGGACACTATAAGCCGTATACTATACAGGGGAGATGGAGGGATCTGTATATAGGACACTATAAGCCGTATACTATACAGGGGAGATGGAGGGATCTGTATATAGGACACTATAAGCTGTATACTATACAGAGGAGATGGAGGGATCTGTATATAGGACACTATAAGCCGTATACTATACAGGGGAGATGGTGGGATCTGTATATAGGACACTATAAGCCGTATACTATACAGAGGAGATGGGGGGATCTGTATATAGGACACTATAAGCCATATACTATACAGGGGAGATGGAGGGATCTGTATATAGGACACTATAAGCCGTATACTATACAGAGGAGATGGGGGGATCTGTATATAGGACACTATAAGCCGTATACTATACAGAGGAGATGGAGGGATCTGTATATAGGACACTATAAGCCGTATACTATACAGAGGAGATGGAGGGATCTGTATATAGGACACTATAAGCCGTATACTATACAGAGGAGATGGAGGGATCTGTATATAGGACACTATAAGCCGTATACTATACAGGGGAGATGGTGGGATCTGTATATAGGACACTATAAGCCGTATACTATACAGAGGAGATGGGGGGATCTGTATATAGGACACTATAAGCCATATACTATACAGGGGAGATGGAGGGATCTGTATATAGGACACTATAAGCCGTATACTATACAGAGGAGATGGGGGGATCTGTATATAGGACACTATAAGCCGTATACTATACAGAGGAGATGGAGGGATCTGTATATAGGACACTATAAGCCGTATACTATACAGAGGAGATGGAGGGATCTGTATATAGGACACTATAAGCCGTATACTATACAGAGGAGATGGGGGGGATCTGTATATAGGACACTATAAGCCGTATACTATACAGAGGAGATGGAGGGATCTGTATATAGGACACTATAAGCCGTATACTATACAGAGGAGATGGAGGGATCTGTATATAGGACACTATAAGCCGTATACTATACAGAGGAGATGGGGGGATCTGTATATAGGACACTATAAGCCGTATACTATACAGAGGAGATGGAGGGATCTGTATATAGGACACTATAAGCCGTATACTATACAGAGGAGATGGAGGGATCTGTATATAGGACACTATAAGCCGTATACTATACAGAGGAGATGGGGGGGGTCTGTATATAGGACACTATAAGCTATATACTATACAGAGGAGATGGGGGGGGTCTGTATATAGGACACTATAAGCCGTATACTATACAGAGGAGATGGAGGGATCTGTATATAGGACACTATAAGCCGTATACTATACAGAGGAGATGGAGGGATCTGTATATAGGACACTATAAGCCGTATACTATACAGGGGAGATGGAGGGATCTGTATATAGGACACTATAAGCCGTATACTATACAGGGGAGATGGGGGGGATCTGTATATAGGACACTATAAGCCGTATACTATACAGAGGAGATGGTGGGATCTGTATATAGGACACTATAAGCCATATACTATACAGGGGAGATGGAGGGATCTGTATATAGGACACTATAAGCCGTATACTATACAGAGGAGATGGTGGGATCTGTATATAGGACACTATAAGCCGTATACTATACAGGGGAGATGGGGGGGATCTGTATATAGGACACTATAAGCCGTATACTATACAGAGGAGATGGGGGGGATCTATATATAGGACACTATAAGCCATATACTATACAGGGGAGATGGGGGGGATCTGTATATAGGACACTATAAGCCGTATACTATACAGAGGAGATGGTGGGATCTGTATATAGGACACTATAAGCCATATACTATACAGGGGAGATGGAGGGATCTGTATATAGGACACTATAAGCCGTATACTATACAGAGGAGATGGGGGGGATCTATATATAGGACACTATAAGCCATATACTATACAGGGGAGATGGAGGGATCTGTATATAGGACACTATAAGCCGTATACTATACAGAGGAGATGGTGGGATCTGTATATAGGACACTATAAGCCGTATACTATACAGAGGAGATGGGGGGGGTCTGTATATAGGACACTATAAGCCGTATACTATACAGGGGAGATGGAGGGATCTGTATATAGGACACTATAAGCCGTATACTATACAGAGGAGATGGGGGGATCTGTATATAGGACTCTATAAGCTATATACTATATAGAGGAGAAGGAGGGATCTGTATATAGGACACTATAAGCCGTATACTATACAGAGGAGATGGGGAAATCTGTATATAGGACACTATAAGCCATATACTATACAGGGGAGATGGTGGGATCTGTATATAGGACACTATAAGCTGTATACTATACAGAGGAGATGGGGGAATCTGTATATAGGACACTATAAGCCGTATACTATACAGAGGAGATGGAGGGATCTGTATATAGGACACTATAAGCCGTATACTATACAGAGGAGATGGAGGGATCTGTATATAGGACACTATAAGCCATATACTATACAGAGGAGATGGAGGGATCTGTATATAGGACACTATAAGCCATATACTATACAGAGGAGATGGAGGGATCTGTATATAGGACACTATAAGCCGTATACTATACAGGGGAGATGGAGGGATCTGTATATAGGACACTATAAGCCGTATACTATACAGAGGAGATGGAGGGATCTGTATATAGGACACTATAAGCCGTATACTATACAGAGGAGATGGGGGGGGTCTGTATATAGGACACTATAAGCTATATACTATACAGAGGAGATGGGGGGGGTCTGTATATAGGACACTATAAGCCGTATACTATACAGAGGAGATGGAGGGATCTGTATATAGGACACTATAAGCCGTATACTATACAGAGGAGATGGTGGGATCTGTATATAGGACACTATAAGCCGTATACTATACAGAGGAGATGGAGGGATCTGTATATAGGACACTATAAGCCGTATACTATACAGAGGAGATGGAGGGATCTGTATATAGGACACTATAAGCCATATACTATAAGAGGAGATGGAGGGATCTGTATATAGGACACTATAAGCCATATACTATACAGAGGAGATGGAGGGATCTGTATATAGGACACTATAAGCCGTATACTATACAGAGGAGATGGGGGGGATCTGTATATAGGACACTATAAGCCGTATACTATACAGAGGAGATGGAGGGATCTCTATATAGGACACTATAAGCCGTATACTATACAGAGGAGATGGAGGGATCTGTATATAGGACACTATAAGCCGTATACTATACAGAGGAGATGGGGGGATCTGTATATAGGACACTATAAGCCATATACTATACAGAGGAGATGGAGGGATCTGTATATAGGACACTATAAGCCATATACTATACAGAGGAGATGGAGGGATCTGTATATAGGACACTATAAGCCGTATACTATACAGGGGAGATGGAGGGATCTGTATATAGGACACTATAAGCCGTATACTATACAGAGGAGATGGAGGGATCTGTATATAGGACACTATAAGCCGTATACTATACAGAGGAGATGGGGGGGGTCTGTATATAGGACACTATAAGCTATATACTATACAGAGGAGATGGGGGGGTCTGTATATAGGACACTATAAGCCGTATACTATACAGAGGAGATGGAGGGATCTGTATATAGGACACTATAAGCCGTATACTATACAGAGGAGATGGAGGGATCTGTATATAGGACACTATAAGCCGTATACTATACAGGGGAGATGGGGGGGATCTATATATAGGACACTATAAGCCATATACTATACAGGGGAGATGGGGGGGATCTGTATATAGGACACTATAAGCCGTATACTATACAGGGGAGATGGAGGGATCTGTATATAGGACACTATAAGCCGTATACTATACAGAGGAGATGGTGGGATCTGTATATAGGACACTATAAGCCGTATACTATACAGAGGAGATGGGGGGGTCTGTATATAGGACACTATAAGCCGTATACTATACAGGGGAGATGGAGGGATCTGTATATAGGACACTATAAGCCGTATACTATACAGGGGAGATGGGGGGGATCTATATATAGGACACTATAAGCCATATACTATACAGGGGAGATGGAGGGATCTGTATATAGGACACTATAAGCCGTATACTATACAGAGGAGATGGTGGGATCTGTATATAGGACACTATAAGCCGTATACTATACAGAGGAGATGGAGGGATCTGTATATAGGACACTATAAGCCGTATACTATACAGAGGAGATGGAGGGATCTGTATATAGGACACTATAAGCCGTATACTATACAGAGGAGATGGTGGGATCTGTATATAGGACACTATAAGCCGTATACTATACAGAGGAGATGGAGGGATCTGTATATAGGACACTATAAGCCGTATACTATACAGAGGAGATGGGGGGGATCTGTATATAGGGCACTATAAGCTGTATACTATACAGGGGAGATGGAGGGATCTGTATATAGGACACTATAAGCCGTATACTATACAGAGGAGATGGGGGGATCTGTATATAGGACACTATAAGCCGTATACTATACAGGGGAGATGGGGGGATCAGTATATAGGACACTATAAGCAGTATACTATACAGAGGAGATGGGGGGGATCTGTATATAGGACACTATAAGCCATATACTATACAGAGGAGATGGAGGGATCTGTATATAGGACACTATAAGCCATATACTATACAGGGGATGGAGGGATCTGTATATAGGACACTATAAGCCGTATACTATACAGAGGAGATGGAGGGATCTGTATATAGGACACTATAAGCCGTATACTATACAGAGGAGATGGAGGGATCTGTATATAGGACACTATAAGCCATATACTATACAGAGGAGATGGATGGATCTGTATATAGGACACTATAAGCCGTATACTATACAGAGGAGATGGAGGGATCTGTATATTGGACACTATAAGCCGTATACTATACAGAGGAGATGGAGGGATCTGTATATAGGACACTATAAGCCGTATACTATACAGAGGAGATGGAGGGATCTGTATATAGGACACTATAAGCCGTATACTATACAGAGGAGATGGGGGGGGTCTGTATATAGGACACTATAAGCTATATACTATACAGAGGAGATGGGGGGGGTCTGTATATAGGACACTATAAGCCGTATACTATACAGAGGAGATGGAGGGATCTGTATATAGGACACTATAAGCCGTATACTATACAGAGGAGATGGGGGGGATCTGTATATAGGACACTATAAGCCGTATACTATACAGAGGAGATGGAGGGATCTCTATATAGGACACTATAAGCCGTATACTATACAGAGGAGATGGAGGGATCTGTATATAGGACACTATAAGCCGTATACTATACAGAGGAGATGGGGGGATCTGTATATAGGACACTATAAGCCATATACTATACAGAGGAGATGGAGGGATCTGTATATAGGACACTATAAGCCATATACTATACAGAGGAGATGGAGGGATCTGTATATAGGACACTATAAGCCGTATACTATACAGGGGAGATGGAGGGATCTGTATATAGGACACTATAAGCCGTATACTATACAGAGGAGATGGAGGGATCTGTATATAGGACACTATAAGCCGTATACTATACAGAGGAGATGGGGGGGGTCTGTATATAGGACACTATAAGCTATATACTATACAGAGGAGATGGGGGGGGTCTGTATATAGGACACTATAAGCCGTATACTATACAGAGGAGATGGAGGGATCTGTATATAGGACACTATAAGCCGTATACTATACAGAGGAGATGGAGGGATCTGTATATAGGACACTATAAGCCGTATACTATACAGGGGAGATGGAGGGATCTGTATATAGGACACTATAAGCCGTATACTATACAGAGGAGATGGGGGGGATCTATATATAGGACACTATAAGCCATATACTATACAGGGGAGATGGGGGGGATCTGTATATAGGACACTATAAGCCGTATACTATACAGGGGAGATGGAGGGATCTGTATATAGGACACTATAAGCCGTATACTATACAGAGGAGATGGTGGGATCTGTATATAGGACACTATAAGCCGTATACTATACAGAGGAGATGGGGGGGTCTGTATATAGGACACTATAAGCCGTATACTATACAGGGGAGATGGAGGGATCTGTATATAGGACACTATAAGCCGTATACTATACAGAGGAGATGGTGGGATCTGTATATAGGACACTATAAGCCGTATACTATACAGAGGAGATGAGGGATCTGTATATAGGACACTATAAGCCGTATACTATACAGGGGAGATGGAGGGATCTGTATATAGGACACTATAAGCCGTATACTATACATAGGAGATGGGGGGATCTGTATATAGGACACTATAAGCCGTATACTATACAGAGGAGATGGAGGGATCTGTATATAGGACACTATAAGCCGTATACTATACAGAGGAGATGGAGGGATCTGTATATAGGACACTATAAGCCGTATACTATACAGGGGAGATGGAGGGATCTGTATATAGGACACTATAAGCCGTATACTATACAGAGGAGATGGGGGGATCTGTATATAGGACACTATAAGCCGTATACTATACAGAGGAGATGGGGGGATCTGTATATAGGACACTATAAGCCGTATACTATACAGGGGAGATGGAGGGATCTGTATATAGGACACTATAAGCAGTATACTATACAGAGGAGATGGAGGGATCTGTATATAGGACACTATAAGCCGTATACTATACAGAGGAGATGGAGGGATCTGTATATTGGACACTATAAGCCGTATACTATACAGAGGAGATGGAGGGATCTGTATATAGGACACTATAAGCCGTATACTATACAGAGGAGATGGGGGGATCTGTATATAGGACACTATAAGCCGTATACTATACAGGGGAGATGGAGGGATCTGTATATAGGACACTATAAGCAGTATACTATACAGAGGAGATGGAGGGATCTGTATATAGGACACTATAAGCCGTATACTATACAGAGGAGATGGAGGGATCTGTATATTGGACACTATAAGCCGTATACTATACAGAGGAGATGGAGGGATCTGTATATAGGACACTATAAGCCGTATACTATACAGAGGAGATGGGGGGATCTGTATATAGGACACTATAAGCCGTATACTATACAGAGGAGATGGAGGGATCTGTATATAGGACACTATAAGCCATATACTATACAGGGGAGATGGGGGGATCTGTATATAGGACACTATAACCCGTATACTATACAGGGGAGATGGAGGGATCTGTATATAGGACACTATAAGCCGTATACTATACAGAGGAGATGGGGGGGATCTGTATATAGGACACTATAAGCCGTATACTATACAGGGGAGATGGAGGGATCTGTATATAGGACACTATAAGCCGTATACTATACAGGGGAGATGAAGGGATCTGTATATAGGACACTATAACCCGTATACTATACAGGGGAGATGGAGGGATCTGTATATAGGACACTATAAGCCGTATACTATACAGAGGAGATGGGGGGGATCTGTATATAGGACACTATAAGCCGTATACTATACAGGGGAGATGGAGGGATCTGTATATAGGACACTATAACCCGTATACTATACAGGGGAGATGGAGGGATCTGTATATAGGACACTATAAGCCATATACTATACAGGGGAGATGGAGGGATCTGTATATAGGACACTATAAGCCGTATACTATACAGGGGAGATGGAGGGATCTGTATATAGGACACTATAACCCGTATACTATACAGGGGAGATGGAGGGATCTGTATATAGGACACTATAAGCCATATACTATACAGAGGAGATGGGGGGATCTGTATATAGGACACTATAAGCCGTATACTATACAGGGGAGATGGGGGGATCTGTATATAGGACACTATAACCCGTATACTATACAGGGGAGATGGAGGGATCTGTATATAGGACACTATAAGCTGTATACTATACAGAGGAGATGGGGGGATCTGTATATAGGACACTATAAGCCATATACTATACAGAGGAGATGGAGGGATCTGTATATAGGACACTATAAGCCATATACTATACAGAGGAGATGGAGGGATCTGTATATAGGACACTATAAGCCGTATACTATACAGGGGAGATGGAGGGATCTGTATATAGGACACTATAAGCCGTATACTATACAGAGGAGATGGAGGGATCTGTATATAGGACACTATAAGCTATATACTATACAGAGGAGATGGAGGGATCTGTATATAGGACACTATAAGCCGTATACTATACAGAGGAGATGGGGGGATCTGTATATAGGACACTATAAGCCGTATACTATACAGAGGAGATGGTGGGATCTGTATATAGGACACTATAAGCCGTATACTATACAGAGGAGATGGGGGGATCTGTATATAGGACACTATAAGCCGTATACTATACAGAGGAGATGGTGGGATCTGTATATAGGACACTATAAGCCGTATACTATACAGAGGAGATGGAGGGATCTGTATATAGGACACTATAAGCCGTATACTATACAGGGGAGATGGGGGGATCTGTATATAGGACACTATAAGCCGTATACTATACAGGGGAGATGGAGGGATCTGTATATAGGACACTATAAGCCGTATACTATACAGAGGAGATGGAGGGATCTGTATATAGGACACTATAAGCCGTATACTATACAGAGGAGATGGAGGGATCTGTATATAGGACACTATAAGCCGTATACTATACAGAGGAGATGGAGGGATCTGTATATAGGACACTATAAGCCATATACTATACAGAGGAGATGGAGGGATCTGTATATAGGACACTATAAGCCATATACTATACAGAGGAGATGGAGGGATCTGTATATAGGACACTATAAGCCGTATACTATACAGAGGAGATGGAGGGGTCTGTATATAGGACACTATAAGCCATATACTATACAGAGGAGATGGAGGGATCTGTATATAGGACACTATAAGACGTATACTATACAGAGGAGATGGAGGGATCTGTATATAGGACTCTATAAGCCATATACTATACAGAGGAGATGGAGGGATCTGTATATAGGACACTATAAGACGTATACTATACAGAGGAGATGGGGGGATCTGTATATAGGACACTATAAGCCGTATACTATACAGAGGAGATGGAGGGATCTGTATATAGGACACTATAAGCCGTATACTATACAGAGGAGATGGAGGGATCTGTATATAGGACACTATAAGCCGTATACTATACAGAGGAGATGGAGGGATCTGTATATAGGACACTATAAGCCATATACTATACAGAGGAGATGGGGGGGATCTGTATATAGGACACTATAAGCCGTATACTATACAGAGGAGATGGAGGGATCTGTATATAGGACACTATAAGCCGAATACTATATAGGGGAGATGGAGGGATCTGTATATAGGACACTATAAGCCGTATACTATACAGAGGAGATGGGGGGATCTGTATATAGGACTCTATAAGCCATATACTATACAGAGGAGATGGAGGGATCTGTATATAGGACACTATAAGCTGTATACTATACAGAGGAGATGGTGGGATCTGTATATAGGACACTATAAGCTATATACTATAGAGGGGAGATGGAGGGATCTGTATATAGGACACTATAAGCCGTATACTATACAGAGGAGATGGAGGGATCTGTATATAGGACACTATAAGCCGTATACTATACAGAGGAGATGGTGGGATCTGTATATAGGACACTATAAGCCGTATACTATACAGAGGAGATGGAGGGATCTGTATATAGGACACTATAAGCCGTATACTATACAGGGGAGATGGAGGGATCTGTATATAGGACACTATAAGCCGTATACTATACAGAGGAGATGGAGGGATCTGTATATAGGACACTATAAGCCATATACTATACAGGGGAGATGGAGGGATCTGTATATAGGACACTATAAGCCATATACTATACAGAGGAGATGGGGGGATCTGTATATAGGACACTATAACCCGTATACTATACAGGGGAGATGGAGGGATCTGTATATAGGACACTATAAGCCGTATACTATACAGGGGAGATGGGGGGGATCTGTATATAGGACACTATAAGCCGTATACTATACAGAGGAGATGGGGGGATCTGTATATAGGACACTATAAGCCGTATACTATACAGAGGAGATGGAGGGATCTGTATATAGGACACTATAAGCCGTATACTATACAGAGGAGATGGGGGGATCTGTATATAGGACACTATAAGCCGTATACTATACAGAGGAGATGGGGGGATCTGTATATAGGACACTATAAGCCGTATACTATACAGAGGAGATGGAGGAATCTGTATATAGGACACTATAAGCCGTATACTATACAGGGGAGATGGAGGGATCTGTATATAGGACACTATAAGCCATATACTATACAGAGGAGATGGGAGGGATCTGTATATAGGACACTATAAGCCGTATACTATACAGAGGAGATGGGAGGGATCTGTATATAGGACACTATAAGCCGTATACTATACAGAGGAGATGGAGGGATCTGTATATAGGACACTA
Source organism: Eleutherodactylus coqui (assembly GCF_035609145.1). Lineage (NCBI taxonomy): Eukaryota > Metazoa > Chordata > Amphibia > Anura > Eleutherodactylidae > Eleutherodactylus > Eleutherodactylus coqui. The sequence goes on from NC_089841.1 coordinate 611,420, forward strand.
TAAGCCGTATACTATACAGGGGAGATGGAGGGATCTGTATATAGGACACTATAAGCCATATACTATACAGAGGAGATGGGAGGGATCTGTATATAGGACACTATAAGCCGTATACTATACAGAGGAGATGGAGGGATCTGTATATAGGACACTATAAGCCGTATACTATACAGAGGAGATGGAGGAATCTGTATATAGGACACTATAAGCCGTATACTATACAGAGGAGATGGAGGGATCTGTATATAGGACACTATAAGCCGTATACTATACAGGGGAGATGGAGGGATCTGTATATAGGACACTATAAGCCGTATACTATACAGAGGAGATGGAGGGATCTGTATATAGGACACTATAAGCCGTATACTATACAGAGGAGATGGGGGGATCTGTATATAGGACACTATAAGCCGTATACTATACAGGGGAGATGGAGGGATCTGTATATAGGACACTATAAGCCGTATACTATACAGAGGAGATGGGGGGATCTGTATATAGGACACTATAAGCCGTATACTATACAGAGGAGATGGTGGGATCTGTATATAGGACACTATAAGCCGTATACTATACAGGGGAGATGGAGGGATCTGTATATAGGACACTATAAGCTGTATACTATACAGGGGAGATGGGGGGGGATCTGTATATAGGACACTATAAGCCGTATACTATACAGAGGAGATGGAGGGATCTGTATATAGGACACTATAAGCCATATACTATACAGGGGAGATGGGGGGATCTGTATATAGGACACTATAAGCCGTATACTATACAGAGGAGATGGGGGGATCTGTATATAGGACACTATAAGCCGTATACTATACAGAGGAGATGGGGGATCTGTATATAGGACACTATAAGCCATATACTATACAGAGGAGATGGGGGGATCTGTATATAGGACACTATAAGCCATATACTATAGAGGGGAGATGGAGGGATCTGTATATAGGACACTATAAGCCGTATACTATACAGATGAGATGGAGGGATCTGTATATAGGACACTATAAGCCGTATACTATACAGAGGAGATGGAGGGATCTGTATATAGGACACTATAAGCCGTATACTATACAGAGGAGATGGAGGGATCTGTATATAGGACACTATAAGCTATATACTATACAGAGGAGATGGGGGGATCTGTATATAGGACACTATAAGCCGTATACTATACAGGGGAGATGGTGGGATCTGTATATAGGACACTATAAGCCATATACTATACAGGGGAGATGGAGGGATCTGTATATAGGACACTATAAGCCATATGCTATACAGGGGAGATGGGGGGATCTGTATATAGGACACTATAAGCCATATACTATACAGAGGAGATGGGGGATCTGTATATAGGACACTATAAGCCATATACTATACAGAGGAGATGGGGGATCTGTATATAGGACACTATAAGCCGTATACTATACAGAGGAGATGGAGGGATCTGTATATAGGACACTATAAGCCATATACTATACAGAGGAGATGGGGGGATCTGTATATAGGACACTATAAGCCATATACTATACAGAGGAGATGGAGGGGTCTGTATATAGGACACTATAAGCCGTATACTATACAGGGGAGATGGAGGGATCTGTATATAGGACACTATAAGCCATATACTATACAGGGGAGATGGAGGGATCTGTATATAGGACACTATAAGCCGTATACTATACAGAGGAGATGGAGGGGTCTGTATATAGGACACTATAAGCCGTATACTATACAGAGGAGATGGAGGGATCTGTATATAGGACACTATAAGCCATATACTATACAGAGGAGATGGGGGGATCTGTATATAGGACACTCTAAGCCGTATACTATACAGAGGAGATGGGGGGATCTGTATATAGGACACTATAAGCCGTATACTATACAGAGGAGATGGAGGGATCTGTATATAGGACACTATAAGTCATATACTATACAGAGGAGATGGTGGGATCTGTATATAGGACACTATAAGCCATATACTATACAGAGGAGATGGAGGGATCTGTATATAGGACACTATAAGCCGTATACTATACAGGGGAGATGGAGGGATCTGTATATAGGACACTATAAGCCGTATACTATACAGAGGAGATGGAGGGATCTGTATATAGGACACTATAAGCCGTATACTATACAGGGGAGATGGAGGGATCTGTATATAGGACACTATAAGCCGTATTATATACAGGAGAGATGGAGGGATCTGTATATAGGACACTATAAGCCGTATACTATACAGGGGAGATGGAGGGATCTGTATATAGGACACTATAAGCCATATACTATACAGAGGAGATGGAAGGATCTGTATATAGGACACTATAAGCCGTATACTATACAGAGGAGATGGAGGGATCTGTATATAGGACACTATAAGCCATATACTATACAGAGGAGATGGAGGGATCTGTATATAGGACACTATAAGCCATATACTATACAGAGGAGATGGAGGGATCTGTATATAGGACACTATAAGCCGTATACTATACAGAGGAGATGAAGGGATCTGTATATAGGACACTATAAGCCATATACTATACAGAGGAGATGGAGGGATCTGTATATAGGACACTATAAGCCGTATACTATACAGAGGAGATGGGGGGATCTGTATATAGGACACTATAAGCCGTATACTATACAGAGGAGATGGGGGGATCTGTATATAGGACACTATAAGCCGTATACTATACAGAGGAGATGGGGGGATCTGTATATAGGACACTATAAGCCATATACTATACAGAGGAGATGGAGGGGATCTGTATATAGGACACTATAAGCCATATACTATACAGAGGAGATGGGGGGATCTGTATATAGGACACTATAAGCCATATACTGTACAGAGGAGATGGGGGGATCTGTATATAGGACACTATAAGCCATATACTATACAGGGGAGATGGGGGATCTGTATATAGGACACTATAAGCCGTATACTATACAGAGGAGATGGAGGGATCTGTATATAGGACTCTATAAGCCATATACTATACAGAGGAGATGGGGGGATCTGTATATAGGACACTATAAGCTATATACTATACAGAGGAGATGGAGGGATCTGTATATAGGACACTATAAGCCATATACTATACAGAGGAGATGGAGGGATCTGTATATAGGACACTATAAGCCGTATACTATACAGGGGAGATGGAGGGATCTGTATATAGGACACTATAAGCTGTATACTATACAGAGGAGATGGAGGGATCTGTATATAGGACACTATAAGCCGTATACTATACAGAGGAGATGGGGGGATCTGTATATAGGACACTATAAGCCGTATACTATACAGAGGAGATGGGGGGATCTGTATATAGGACACTATAAGCTATATACTATACAGAGGAGATGGAGGGATCTGTATATAGGACACTATAAGCCGTATACTATACAGAGGAGATGGGGGGATCTGTATATAGGACACTATAAGCTATATACTATACAGAGGAGATGGAGGGATCTGTATATAGGACACTATAAGCTGTACACTATACAGAGGAGATGGAGGGATCTGTATATAGGACACTATAAGCCGTATACTATACAGAGGAGATGGGGGGATCTGTATATAGGACACTATAAGCCGTATACTATACAGGGGAGATGGGGGGATCTGTATATAGGACACTATAAGCCGTATACTATACAGGGGAGATGGGGGGATCTGTATATAGGACACTATAAGCCATATACTATACAGAGGAGATGGGGGGATCTGTATATAGGACACTATAAGCCATATACTATACAGGGGAGATGGGGGATCTGTATATAGGACACTATAAGCCGTATACTATACAGAGGAGATGGGGGGATCTGTATATAGGATACTATAAGCCGTATACTATACAGGGGAGATGGGGGGGATCTGTATATAGGACACTATAAGCCGTATACTATACAGGGGAGATGGGGGGATCTGTATATAGGATACTATAAGCCGTATACTATACAGGGGAGATGGGGGGATCTGTATATAGGATACTATAAGCCGTATACTATACAGGGGAGATGGAGGGATCTGTATATAGGATACTATAAGCCGTATACTATACAGGGGAGATGGGGGGATCTGTATATAGGATACTATAAGCCGTATACTATACAGGGGAGATGGGGGGGATCTGTATATAGGACACTATAAGCCGTATACTATACAGAGGAGATGGGGGGATCTGTATATAGGACACTATAAGCCATATACTATACAGGGGAGATGGGGGATCTGTATATAGGACACTATAAGCCGTATACTATACAGAGGAGATGGGGGGATCTGTATATAGGACACTATAAGCCATATACTATACAGAGGAGATGGGGGATCTGTATATAGGACACTATAAGCCATATACTATACAGGGGAGATGGAGGGGACCTGTATATAGGACACTATAAGCCGTATACTATACAGGGGAGATGGAGGGATCTGTATATAGGACACTATAAGCCGTATACTATACAGGGGAGATGGGGGGATCTGTATATAGGACACTATAAGCCATATACTATACAGGGGAGATGGGGGGATCTGTATATAGGACACTATAAGCCGTATACTATACAGAGGAGATGGGGGGATCTGTATATAGGACACTATAAGCCGTATACTATACAGAGGAGATGGGGGATCTGTATATAGGACACTATAAGCCGTATACTATACAGAGGAGATGGCGGGATCTGTATATAGGACACTATAAGCCGTATACTATACAGAGGAGATAGAGGGATCTGTATATAGGACACTATAAGCCGTATACTATACAGAGGAGATGGAGGGGTCTGTATATAGGACACTATAAGCCGTATACTATACAGAGGAGATGGGGGGATCTGTATATAGGACACTATAAGCCGTATACTATACAGAGGAGATGGGGGGGATCTGTATATAGGACACTATAAGCCGTATACTATACAGGGGAGATGGAGGGATCTGTATATAGGACACTATAAGCCATATACTATACAGGGGAGATGGGGGGATCTGTATATAGGACACTATAAGCCGTATACTATACAGAGGAGATGGGGGGATCTGTATATAGGACACTATAAGCCGTATACTATACAGAGGAGATGGGGGGATCTGTATATAGGACACTATAAGCCGTATACTATACAGGGGAGATGGGGGGATCTGTATATAGGACACTATAAGCCATATACTATACAGAGGAGATGGAGGGATCTGTATATAGGACACTATAAGCCGTATACTATACAGGGGAGATGGAGGGATCTGTATATAGGGCACTATAAGCCGTATACTTTACTGGGGAGATGGAGGGATCTGTATATAGGACACTATAAGCCGTATACTATACAGAGGAGATGGGGGGATCTGTATATAGGACACTATAAGCCGTATACTATACAGAGGAGATGGAGGGATCTGTATATAGGACACTATAAGCCGTATACTATACAGGGGAGATGGAGGGATCTGTATATAGGGCACTATAAGCCGTATACTATACAGGGGAGATGGAGGGATCTGTATATAGGACACTATAAGCCATATACTATACAGGGGAGATGGAGGGGATCTGTATATAGGAGACTATAAGCCGTATACTATACAGAGAAGATGGAGGGATCTGTATATAGGACACTATAAGCCGTATACTATACAGAGGAGATGGAGGGATCTGTATATAGGACACTATAAGCCATATACTATACAGGGGAGATGGGGGATCTGTATATAGGACACTATAAGCCGTATACTATACAGAGAAGATGGAGGGATCTGTATATAGGACACTATAAGCCATATACTATACAGGGGAGATGGGGGATCTGTATATAGGACACTATAAGCCGTATACTATACAGAGGAGATGGAGGGATCTGTATATAGGACACTATAAGCCATATACTATACAGGGGAGATGGGGGGGATCTGTATATAGGACACTATAAGCCGTATACTATACAGAGGAGGTGGGGGGATCTGTATATAGGACACTATAAGCCGTATACTATACAGAGGAGATGGAGGGATCTGTATATAGGACACTATAAGCCGTATACTATACAGAGGAGATGGAGGGATCTGTATATAGGACACTATAAGCCGTATACTATACAGAGGAGATGGAGGGATCTGTATATAGGACACTATAAGCCATATACTATACAGGGGAGATGGAGGGATCTGTATATAGGACACTATAAGCCGTATACTATACAGAGGAGATGGAGGGATCTGTATATAGGGCACTATAAGCCGTATACTATACAGGGGAGATGGAGGGATCTGTATATAGGACACTATAAGCCGTATACTATACAGAGGAGATGGGGGGATCTGTATATAGGGCACTATAAGCCGTATACTATACAGAGGAGATGGAGGGATCTGTATATAGGACACTATAAGCTGTCTACTATACAGAGGAGATGGAGGGATCTGTATATAGGACACTATAAGCCGTATACTATACAGGGGAGATGGAGGGATCTGTATATAGGACACTATAAGCCATATACTATACAGGGGAGATGGGGGGATCTGTATATAGGACACTATAAGCCGTATACTATACAGGGGAGATGGAGGGATCTGTATATAGGACACTATAAGCCGTATACTATACAGAGGAGATGGAGGGATCTGTATATAGGACACTATAAGCCGTATACTATACAGAGGAGATGGGGGGATCTGTATATAGGACACTATAAGCCATATACTATACAGGGGAGATGGGGGATCTGTATATAGGACACTATAAGCCGTATACTATACAGAGGAGGTGGGGGGATCTGTATATAGGACACTATAAGCCGTATACTATACAGAGGAGATGGGGGATCTGTATATAGGACACTATAAGCCGTATACTATACAGAGGAGATGGAGGGATCTGTATATAGGACACTATAAGCCATATACTATACAGAGGAGATGGGGGATCTGTATATAGGACACTATAAGCCGTATACTATACAGAGGAGATGGAGGGATCTGTATATAGGACACTATAAGCCGTATACTATACAGAGGAGATGGAGGGATCTGTATATAGGACACTATAAGCCGTATACTATACAGGGGAGATGGGGGGATCTGTATATAGGACACTATAAGCCGTATACTATACAGAGGAGATGGAGGGATCTGTATATAGGACACTATAAGCCGTATACTATACAGAGGAGATGGAGGGGTCTGTATATAGGACACTATAAGCCATATACTATACAGGGGAGATGGAGGGATCTGTATATAGGACACTATAAACCGTATACTATACAGGGGAGATGGAGGGATCTGTATATAGGACACTATAAGCCGTATACTATACAGGGGAGATGGGGGGATCTGTATATAGGACACTATAAGCTATATACTATACAGAGGAGATGGGGGGATCTGTATATAGGACACTATAAGCCGTATACTATACAGAGGAGATGGAGGGATCTGTATATAGGACACTATAAGCCGTATACTATACAGAGGAGATGGGGGGATCTGTATATAGGACACTATAAGCCGTATACTATACAGAGGAGATGGAGGGATCTGTATATAGGACACTATAAGCCATATACTATACAGAGGAGATGGAGGGATCTGTATATAGGACACTATAAGCCGTATACTATACAGAGGAGATGGAGGGATCTGTATATAGGACACTATAAGCCATATACTATACAGAGGAGATGGAGGGATCTGTATATAGGACACTATAAGCCATATACTATACAGGGGAGATGGGGGGATCTGTATATAGGACACTATAAGCTATATACTATACAGAGGAGATGGGGGGATCTGTATATAGGACACTATAAGCCGTATACTATACAGAGGAGATGGAGGGATCTGTATATAGGACACTATAAGCCGTATACTATACAGGGGAGATGGAAGGGATCTGTATATAGGACACTATAAGCCGTATACTATACAGAGGAGATGGTGGGATCTGTATATAGGACACTATAAGCCATATACTATACAGAGGAGATGGTGGGATCTGTATATAGGACACTATAAGCCGTATACTATACAGGGGAGATGGAGGGATCTGTATATAGGACACTATAAGCCGTATACTATACAGAGGAGATGGGGGGATCTGTATATAGGACACTATAAGCCGTATACTATACAGAGGAGATGGAGGGATCTGTATATAGGACACTATAAGCCGTATACTATACAGAGGAGATGGAGGGATCTGTATATAGGACACTATAAGCCGTATACTATACAGGGGAGATGGGGGGATCTGTATATAGGACACTATAAGCCGTATACTATACAGGGGAGATGGAGGGATCTGTATATAGGACACTATAAGCCGTATACTATACAGAGGAGATGGAGGGATCTGTATATAGGACACTATAAGCCGTATACTATACAGAGGAGATGGAGGGATCTGTATATAGGACACTATAAGCCGTATACTATACAGAGGAGATGGTGGGATCTGTATATAGGACACTATAAGCTGTATACTATACAGAGGAGATGGAGGGATCTGTATATAGGACACTATAAGCCGTATACTATACAGAGGAGATGGAGGGATCTGTATATAGGACACTATAAGCCGTATACTATACAGAGGAGATGGAGGGATCTGTATATAGGACACTATAAGCCGTATACTATACAGAGGAGATGGAGGGATCTGTATATAGGACACTATAAGCCGTATACTATACAGGGGAGATGGAGGGATCTGTATATAGGACACTATAAGCCATATACTATACAGAGGAGATGGGGGGATCTGTATATAGGACACTATAAGCCGTATACTATACAGAGGAGATGGAGGGATCTGTATATAGGACACTATAAGCCGTATACTATACAGAGGAGATGGAGGGATCTGTATATAGGACACTATAAGCCGTATACTATACAGAGGAGATGGAGGGATCTGTATATAGGACACTATAAGCCGTATACTATACAGAGGAGATGGAGGGATCTGTATATAGGACACTATAAGCCGTATACTATACAGAGGAGATGGAGGGATCTGTATATAGGACACTATAAGCCGTATACTATACAGAGGAGATGGAGGGATCTGTATATAGGACACTATAAGCCGTATACTATACAGGGGAGATGGGGGGATCTGTATATAGGACACTATAAGCCGTATACTATACAGAGGAGATGGAGGGATCTGTATATAGGACACTATAAGCCATATACTATACAGAGGAGATGGAGGGATCTGTATATAGGACACTATAAGCCGTATACTATACAGAGGAGATGGAGGGATCTGTATATAGGACACTATAAGCCGTATACTATACAGGGGAGATGGAGGGATCTGTATATAGGACACTATAAGCCATATACTATACAGAGGAGATGGGGGGATCTGTATATAGGACACTATAAGCCGTATACTATACAGAGGAGATGGAGGGATCTGTATATAGGACACTATAAGCCGTATACTATACAGAGGAGATGGGGGGATCAGTATATAGGACACTATAAGCCGTATACTATACAGAGGAGATGGAGGGATCTGTATATAGGACACTATAAGCCGTATACTATACAGAGGAGATGGAGGGATCTGTATATAGGACACTATAAGCCGTATACTATACAGAGGAGATGGAGGGATCTGTATATAGGACACTATAAGCCGTACGCTATACACTCTGCTTCCTGCCCCTCATCTGAAGGATGTGATAGTATCCATGGCTGGGAAGCGTTGAGCAGCACTTTATTCTCCCACAACAGCAAAACATACAAGCGACGATTCGGCCCCCGCCTGGGCCGTTGTCCGGCTCATAGCAGTGAGTACCGCAGGGTACATAGAAGAAACACCCACCAACTTCAGGACACTAGAATACATAATGCATTGCGCATGCACTGGCTCCTTGTGCCCACTCTATGCATTATATATGCATTGCGCATGCGCTGGCTTCTTGTGCCCACTCTATGCATTATATATGCATTGCGCATGCGCTGGCTTCTTGTGCCCAATCTATGCATTATACATGCATTGCGGATGCTCTGGCTCCTTGTGCCCACGCTATGCATTATATATGCATTGCACATGCGCTGGCTTCTTGTGCCCGCTCTATGCATTATATATGCATTGCGCATGCACTGGCTTCTTGTGCCCACTCTATGCATTATATATGCATTGCGGATGCTCTGGCTCCTTGTGCCCAATCTATGCATTATACATGCATTGCGCATGCGCTGGCTTCTTGTGCCCATGCTATGCATTATATATGCATTGTGCATGCACTGGCTTCTTGTGCCCGCTCTATGCATTATATATGCATTGCGCATGCGCTGGCTCCTTGTGCCCACTCTATGCATTATATATGCATTGCGCATGCGCTGGCTCCTTGTGCCCACTCTATGCATTATATATGCATTGCGCATGCGCTGGCTTCTTGTGCCCACTCTATGCATTATACATGCATTGCGGATGCTCTGGCTCCTTGTGCCCAATCTATGCATTATACATGCATTGCGCATGCGCTGGCTTCTTGTGCCCACGCTATTTATTATAAATGCATTGCACATGCGCTGGCTTCTTGTGCCCGCACTATGCATTATATATGCATGGTTCATGCGCTGGCTTCTTGTGCCCACGCTATGCATTATATATGCATTGCGCATGCGCTGGTTTCTTGTGCCCACTCTATGCATTATATATGCATTGCGGATGCTCTGGCTTCTTGTGCCCACGCTATGCATTATATATGCATTGCGGATGCTCTGGCTTCTTGTGCCCGCTCTATGCATTATATATGCATGGTTCATGCGCTGGCTCCTTGTGCCCAATCTATGCATTATACATGCATTGCGGACGCTCTGGCTTCTTGTGCCCACGCTATGCATTATATATGCATTGTGCCTGCGCTAGCGCCTTGTGCCCGCTCTATGCATTGCACATGCGCTGGCTCCTTGTACCCGCTCTAAGCATTATACATGCATTGCGCTTGCGCTGGCTCCTTGTACCCGCTCTATGCATTATATATGCATGGTTCATGCGCTGGCTCCTTGTGCCCAATCTATGCATTATACATGCATTGCGGATGCTCTGGCTCCTTGTGCCCACGCTATGCATTATACATGCATTGCGGACGCTCTGGCTTCTTGTGCCCACGCTATGCATTATATATGCATTGTGCCTGCGCTAGCGCCTTGTGCCCGGTCTATGCATTGCACATGCGCTGGCTCCTTGTACCCGCTCTATGCATTATATGTGCATTGTGCCTGCGCTAGCGCCTTGTGCCCAATCTATGCATTATACATGCATTGCACATGCGCTGGCTCCTTGTACCCGCTCTATGCATTATACATGCATTGCACATGTGCTGGCTCCTTGTACCCGCTCTATGCATTATACATGCATTGCGCATGCGCTGGCTTCTTGTACCCGCTCTAAGCCACTGTCTCTTCCTGTCAGGTCTATACTACAATAGAGTTTACTATCTCCATGGTTATGCGAGGCTCTTTGTCCCACATGGGCGCAGTATCATCTCTGTTGCGCTATCCCAGGCATGCGCAGTATACTGATTGGATGCGGGCGGAGGTGCTGTTACATACGGACACTGCAGGTCTATATATTGTAAATACATGTATATGCGTTTCTGGGTATGTACTTTTCTGGTCATTGACTCTGTGGGAGAGTCCTGAAGTTGGTGGGTGTTTCTTCCATGTACCCTGCGGTACTCACTGCTATGAGCCGGACAACGGCCCAGGCGGGGGCCGAATCGTCGCTTGTATGTTTTGCTGTTGTGGGAGAATAAAGTGCTGCTCAACGCTTCCCAGCCATGGATGCTGCCACATCCTTCTTCATGTCGGATGAGGTCCGGATCCAGGTGGCTGCTGCATTATTTAATGTCCTGTTTTTTGTGCTGCTGGTAATATCTCCGCTTGCCTCATCTGAATGTGTCACTCTCCGGGGGGCTCCTCTGCGTATTGCAGTCCCCGGTTTGATACTTATCTGGCACCATCTGCAGCATGATATTTTTTGCTTTCAATTTCAAGCCATCCTATCATGCATCAGGACAGCATTAGCCGAGGCTGTACCTTTTCTGCCTGCTGGGGAAACGGTTTAATTATCATTATCTTCCCCTAAATATGCACCAACCATAAGGATGAGCAGTGATCCCCTATATTGTACTGTGGTAGCTGGGATTTGGATAGGAAAGAGTTAATGCAAGTAGGATGGTGGGTGTTGCTATTTGAAGGCAGGAGATGAGACAGCAGTTGTAGGGTTAAAGAGTGACTGCTCCTGGGGAATACTGGAGTGAAATGTAACCAATGAGACTGTAGAAGATACTTTGTTTCTGTAACTCAGCAGTCCAACTGGACACATTTGTATCCATATCTATTACAAAAGCAATCTGCCTCCAGGGGCTCTGTGTGACGGGAGTGTCAGTGCCCCCTATAGGTGGGCTCAGTAACAGTACTGAATGTCACATGACCATCCGAGGAAGAGGCTGGGGGTCTCAGACAGAGAGGAATAACTTACCAAGCTCACACTAGCCCACTTATATATACTGAAGGGAGCTACATCATGAATGAATGTCCTCAGCCGAGTGGCCACAAAAGCACATGGCCAGCCTCGCAGCTAATTAAGGCCCCGGCTGCCATAACAGCAGGACGGCACGTTGCGATCTCACTGCGGCGGGCTGTTCCAGGGACAGAGGGACTCCCTTGGTCGGGCCATTCAAATGCTGCTGTCAGGATTTTCAGTAGCACCTAAAGGGTTAACAGCAGCGATTGGATTTATCTTTCATTGCAACTGTTGCTGCTGGGTGTCAGCTGGGACTCTGGTGAACGTAGGACGAGTCCCACCCGCATCCGTCGTACAACTACATCGGCTGTCACCAGGGGCGACAGTAAAAACACCAAGGGGGTGAATACTTTTACAAGGTTCTTTAGGAACGACATGCAATGTGTACTTATGGATCGCTACACCTAATAGGTAAGTAATAATGGCGGTAGCAGGATGTGACGCTACAGCGACGTCTGGCGGCGCAGACGATGGGCAGCGTCCTACCGCTAAACATCTCACCACCAATCTATGACATCATACTTACATGTTTGAGCTCGAACAGCACTTGTCTGGTCAGTTCTATACGCTTCTTATTCACATGTTTGATGGCGACAACATTCCCCTAAACAAAAATACCACAAGAGAGACGGTGAGACGAATGCAAAAGAGTGGACCCCAGGGGCGCGACACGGTGAGACGAGCGCAAAAGAGTGGACCCCAGGGGCGCGACACGGTGAGACGAATGCAAAAGAGTGGACCCCAGGGGCGCGCCACGGTGAGACGAATGCAAAAGAGTGGACCGCAGGGGCGCGACACGGTGAGACGAATGCAAAAGAGTGGAGCCCAGGGGCGCGACACGGTGAGACGAGCGCAAAGGAGCCGACCCCAGGGGCGCGACACGGTGAGACGAATGCAAAAGAGTGAACCCCAGGGGCGCGACACGGTGAGACGAATGCAAAAGAGTGGAGCCCAGGGGCGCGACACGGTGAGACGAGCGCAAAGGAGCCGACCCCAGGGGCGCGACACGGTGAGACGAATGCAAAAGAGTGGACCCCAGGGGCGCGACACGGTGAGACGAATGCAAAAGAGTGGAGCCCAGGGGCGCGACACGGTGAGACGAATGCAAAAGAGTGGACCGCAGGGGCGCGACACGGTGAGACGAGCGCAAAAGAGTGGAGCCCAGAAGTGCGACACGGTGAGACGAATGCAAAAGAGTGGACCCCAGAAGCGCGACACGGTGAGACGAATGCAAAAGAGTGGACCCCAGGGGCGCGACACGGTGAGACGAATGCAAAAGAGTGGACCCCAGAAGCGCGACACGGTGAGACGAATGCAAAAGAGTGGACCCCAGGGGCGCGACACGGTGAGACGAATGCAAAAGAGTGGACCCCAGGGGCGCGACACGGTGAGACGAATGCAAAAGAGTGGACCCCAGGGGCGCGACACGGTGAGACGAATGCAAAAGAGTGGACCCCAGGGGCGCGCCACGGTGAGACGAATGCAAGGGAGCCGACACCAGGAGTGTGACACGGTGAGACGAGCGCAAGAGAGCCGACACCAGGAGCTCGACACGGTGAGACGAGCGCAAGGGAGAAGACACCAGGAGTCTGACACGGTGAGACGAGCGCAAGAGAGCCGACACCAGGAGTGTGACATGGTGAGACGAGCGCAAGAGAGCCGACACCAGGAGCGCGACACGGTGAGACGAGCGCAAGGGAGAAGACACCAGGAGTCTGACACGGTGAGACGAGCGCAAGGGAGCCGACACCAGGAGCGCGACACGGTGAGACGAGCGCAAGGGAGAAGACACCAGGAGTGTGACACGATGAGACAAGCGCAACCAAGCTGACACCAGGAGTGTGACACGGTGAGACGAGCGCAACGGAGCCGACACCAGGAGTGTGACACGGTGAGACGAGCGCAAGGGAGCCGACACCAGGAGTGTGACATGGTGAGACGAGCGCAAGAGAGCCGACACCAGGAGTGCGACACGGTGAGACGAGCACAAGGGAGCCGACACCAGGAGTCTGACACGGTGAGACGAGCGCAAGAGAGCCGACACCTGGAGCGCGACATGGTGAGACGAGCGCAAGGGAGAAGACACCAGGAGTGTGACACGGTGAGACAAGCGCAACCAAGCTGACACCAGGAGTCTGACACGGTGAGACAAGCACAAGGGAGCCGACACCAGGAGTGTGACACGGTGAGACAAGCGCAAGGGAGCTGACACCAGGAGTGTGACACGGTGAGACGAGCGCAACCAAGCCGACACCAGGAGTGTGACACAGTGAGACGAGCGTAACCAAGCTGACCCCAGGGGCGAGACACGGTGAGACGAGTGCAAGGGAGCCGACACCAGGAGTGTGACACAGTGAGACGAGTGCAAGGGAGCCGACACCAGGAGTCTGACACGGTGAGACGAGCGCAAGGGAGCCGACACCAGGAGTGTGACACGCTGAGACGAGCGCAAGGGAGCCGACACCAGGAGTGTGACATGGTGAGACGAGCGCAAGGGAGCCGACACCAGCAGTGTGACACGGTGAGACGAGCGCAACCAAGCTTACACCAGGAGCGCGACACGGTGAGACGAGCGCAACCAAGCTGACACCAGGAGTGTGACACGGTGAGACGAGCGCAAGGGAGCCGACACCAGGAGTGTGTCACGGTGAGACGAGCGCAAGGGAGCCGACACCTGGAGTGTGACACGGTGAGACGAGCACAAGGGAGCCGACACCAGGAGTGTGACACGGTGAGACGAGCGCAAGAGAGCCGACACCAGGAGTGTGACACGGTGAGACGAGCGTAACCAAGCTGACCCCAGGGGCGCGACACGGTGAGACGAGCGCAACCAAGCCGACACCAGGAGTGTGACACAGTGAGACGAGCGTAACCAAGCTGACCCCAGGGGCGCGACACGGTGAGACGAGCGCAAGAGAGCCGACACCAGGAGTGTGACACAGTGAGACGAGTGCAAGGGAGCCGACACCAGGAGTGTGACACGGTGGGACGAGCGCAAGGGAGCCGACAACAGGAGTGTGTCACGGTGAGACGAGCGCAAGGGAGCCGACACCTGGAGTGTGACACGGTGAGACGAGCGCAAGGGAGCCGACACCAGGAGTGTGACACGGTGAGACGAGCGCAAGGGAGCAGACACCAGGAGTGTGACACGGTGAGACGAGCGCAAGGGAGCCGACACCAGGAGTGTGACACGGTGAGACGAGCGCAAGGGAGCCGACACCAGGAGTGTGACACGGTGAGACGAGAACAAGGGAGAAGACACCAGGAGCATGACACGGTGAGACGAGCGCAAGGGAGCCAACACCAGCAGTGTGACACGGTGAGACGAGTGCAACCAAGCCGACACCAGGAGTGCGACATGGTGAGACGAGCGCAACCAAGCTGACACCAGGAGCGTGACACAGTGAGACGAGCGCAAGGGAGCCGACACCAGGAGTGTGACACAGTGAGGCGAGCACAAGGGAGCCGACACCAGGAGTGTGACACGGTGAGACGAGCGCAACCAAGCCGACACCAGGAGTGTGACACGGTGAGACGAGCGCAAGGGAGCCGACACCAGGAGTGTGACACGGTGAGACGAGCGCAAGGGAGCCGACACCAGGAGTGTGACACGGTGAGACGAGCGCAACCAAGCTGACACCAGGAGCGCGACACGGTGAGACGAGCGCAAGAGAGCCGACACCAGGAGTGTGACACGGTGAGACGAGCGCAAGGGAGCCGACACCAGGAGTGTGACACGGTGAGACGAGCGCATCCAAGCTGACACCAGGAGCGCGATACGGTGAGACGAGCGCAAGGGAGCTGACACCAGGAGTCTGACACGGTGAGACGAGCGCAAGAGAGCCGACACCAGGAGTGTGACACGGTGAGACGAGCGCAAGGGAGCCGACACCAGGAGTGTGACACGGTGAGACGAGCGCAACCAAGCTGACACCAGGAGTCTGACACGGTGAGACGAGCGCAAGGGAGCCGACACCAGGAGTGTGACACGGTGAGACGAGCGCAAGGGAGCCGACACCAGGAGTGTGTCACGGTGAGACAAGTGCAACCAAGCTGACACCAGGAGTGTGACACGGTGAGACGAGCGCAACTAAGCTGACACCAGGAGCGCAACACAGTGAGACGAGCGCAAGCGAGCCGACACCAGGAGTGTGACACGGTGAGACGAGCACAACCAAGCTGACACCAGGAGCGCGGCACGGTGAGACGAGCGCAAGGGAGCCGACACCAGGAGTGTGACACGGTGAGACGAGCGCAAGGGAGCCGACACCAGGAGTCTGACACGGTGAGACAAGTGCAACCAAGCTGACACCAGGAGCGCAACACAGTGAGACGAGCGCAAGCGAGCCGACACCAGGAGTGTGACACGGTGAGACGAGCGCATCCAAGCTGACACCAGGAGTGTGACACGGTGAGACGAGCGCAAGGGAGCCGACACCAGGAGTGTGACACGGTGAGACGAGCGCAACCAAGCTGACACCAGGAGTGTGACACGGTGAGACGAGCGCAAGGGAGCCGACACCAGGAGCATGACACGGTGAGACGAGCGCAACCAAGCCGACACCAGGAGTGTGACACGGTGAGACGAGCGCAAGGGAGCCGACACCAGGAGTGTGACACGGTGAGACGAGCGTAACCAAGCTGACCCCAGGGGTGCGACACGGTGAGACGAGCGCAAGGGAGCCGACACCAGGAGTGTGACACGGTGAGACGAGCGCAAGGGAGCCGACACCAGGAGTGTGACACGGTGAGATGAGCGTAACCAAGCCGACACCAGGAGTCTGACACGGTGAGACGAGTGCAACCAAGCTGACACCAGGAGTGTGACACAGTGAGACGAGCGCAAGGGAGCCGACACCAGGAGCGCGACACGGTGAGACGAGCGCAAGGGAGCCGACACCAGGAGTGTGACACGGTGAGACGAGCGCAAGGGAGCCGACACCAGGAGTGTGACACGGTGAGATGAGCGTAACCAAGCCGACACCAGGAGTGTGACACGGTGAGACGAGTGCAACCAAGCTGACACCAGGAGTGTGACACAGTGAGACGAGCGCAAGGGAGCCGACACCAGGAGCGCGACACGGTGAGACGAGCGCAAGGGAGCCGACACCAGGAGTGTGACACGGTGAGACGAGCGCAACCAAGCTGACACCAGGAGTGTGACACGGTGAGACGAGCGCAAGGGAGCCGACACCAGGAGTCTGACACGGTGAGACGAGCGCAAGGGAGCCGACACCAGGAGTGTGACACGGTGAGACGAGCGCAAGGGAGCCGACACCAGGAGTGTGACACGGTGAGACGAGCGCAACCAAGCTGACACCAGGAGCGCGACACGGTGAGACGAGCGCAACCAAGCCGACACCAGGAGTGTGACACGGTGAGACGAGTGCAACCAAGCCGACACCAGGAGTGTGACACGGTGAGACGAGCGCAACCAAGCTGACACCAGGAGTGTGACACGGTGAGACGAGCGTAACCAAGCTGACACCAGGAGTGTGACACGGTGAGACGAGCGCAACCAAGCTGACACCAGGAGTGTGACACAGTGAGACGAGCGCAAGGGAGCCGACACCAGGAGTGTGACACGGTGAGACAAGCACAAGGGAGCCGACACCAGGAGTGTGACACGGTGAGACAAGCACAAGGGAGCCGACACCAGGAGTGTGACACGGTGAGACAAGCACAAGGGAGCCGACACCAGGAGTGTGACACGGTGAGACGAGCGCAACGGAGCCGACACCAGGAGTGTGACACGGTGAGACGAGCGCAACGGAGCCGACACCAGGAGTGTGACACGGTGAGACGAGCGCAAGCAAGCTGACACCAGGGGCGCGGCACAGTAAAACGAGCACAAGGGAGCTGACACCAGGAGTCTGACACGGTGAGAAAAGCACAAGGGAGCCGACACCAGGAGTGTGACACGGTGAGACGAGCGCAAGGGAGCCGACACCAGGAGTCTGACACGGTGAGACGAGCGCAAGGGAGCCGACACCAGGAGTGTGACACGATGAGACGAGCGCACGGGAGCCTACACCAGGAGTGTGACACGGTGAGACGAGCGCAACCAAGCTGACACCAGGAGTGTGACACGGTGAGACGAGCGCAACTAAGCTGACACCAGGAGCGCAACACAGTGAGACGAGCGCAAGGGAGAAGACACCAGGAGTGTGACACGGTGAGACGAGCACAACCAAGCTGACACCAGAAGTCTGACACGGTGAGACGAGCGCAAGGGAGCGGACACCAGGAGCGTGACACGGTGAGACAAGCGCAACCAAGCTGACACCAGGAGCGTGACACGGTGAGACAAGCGCAACCAAGCTGACACCAGGAGCGTGACACGGTGAGAAGAGCGCATTCAAGCTGACACCAGGAGCGCAACACAGTGAGACGAGCGCAAGGGAGCCGACACCAGGAGTGCGACACGGTGAGACGAGCGCAACCAAGCTGACACCAGGAGTCTGACACGGTGAGACGAGCGCAACCAAGCTGACACCAGGAGTGTGACACGGTGAGACGAGCGCAACCAAGCTGACACCAGGAGTGTGACACGGTGAGACAAGCGCAACCAAGCTGACACCAGGAGTGTGACACAGTGAGACGAGCGCAAGGGAGCCGACACCAGGAGCGCGACACGGTGAGACGAGCGCAAGGGAGCCGACACCAGGAGTGTGACACGGTGAGACGAGCGCAACCAAGCTGACACCAGGAGTGTGACACGGTGAGACGAGCGCAAGGGAGCCGACACCAGGAGTGTGACACGGTGAGACGAGCGCAAGGGAGCCGACACCAGGAGTGTGACACGGTGAGACGAGCGCAACCAAGCTGACACCAGGAGCGCGACACGGTGAGACGAGCGCAACCAAGCCGACACCAGGAGTGTGACACGGTGAGACGAGTGCAACCAAGCCGACACCAGGAGTGTGACACGGTGAGACGAGCGCAACCAAGCTGACACCAGGAGTGTGACACGGTGAGACGAGCGTAACCAAGCTGACACCAGGAGTGTGACACGGTGAGACGAGCGTAACCAAGCTGACACCAGGAGTGTGACACGGTGAGACGAGCGCAACCAAGCTGACACCAGGAGTGTGACACAGTGAGACGAGCGCAAGGGAGCCGACACCAGGAGTGTGACACGGTGAGACAAGCACAAGGGAGCCGACACCAGGAGTGTGACACGGTGAGACAAGCACAAGGGAGCCGACACCAGGAGTGTGACACGGTGAGACGAGCGCAACGGAGCCGACACCAGGAGTGTGACACGGTGAGACGAGCGCAAGCAAGCTGACACCAGGGGCGCGGCACAGTAAAACGAGCACAAGGGAGCCGACACCAGGAGTGTGACACGGTGAGACAAGCACAAGGGAGCCGACACCAGGAGTGTGACACGGTGAGACAAGCACAAGGGAGCCGACACCAGGAGTGTGACACGGAGAGACAAGCACAAGGGAGCCGACACCAGGAGTGTGACACGGGGAGACGAGCGCAACCAAGCTGACACCAGGAGTCTGACACGGTGAGAAAAGCACAAGGGAGCCGACACCAGGAGTGTGACACGGTGAGACGAGCGCAAGGGAGCCGACACCAGGAGTGTGACACGGTGAGACGAGCGCAACCAAGCTGACACCAGGAGTCTGACACGGTGAGACGAGCATACAGGAGCCGACACCAGGAGCGCAACACAGTGAGACGATCGCAAAAGGATGGACACTAGGAACGTGGCACTGTGAGACGAGCGCAAGAAAGCCCACACCAGGAGCATGACACGTTGAGACGAGCGCAAGGGAGCCGACACCAGGAGCGCAACATGGTGGGATGAGCGCAAGGGTGCCTACACCAGGAGCGCAACACGGTGAGATGAGCGCAAAAGAGTGGACACCAGGAGTGTGACACTGTGAGACGAGAGCAAGAGCACTGTGAGACAAGTGCAAGAGAGCTGACACCAGGATCACGACACGTTAAGACGAGCACAAGGGAGCCGACACCAGGAGCACGACACGTTGAGACGAGCGCAATTAAGCAGACACCAGGAGCATGACACGGTGAGATGAGCGCAAAAGGGTGAACACCAGGAGCGCAACACGGTGAGACGAGCATACAGGAGCCGACACCAGGAGCACGACACAGTGAGACGGGCGCAAAAGGGTGGACACAGAAACGTGGCACTGTGTGACGATTGCAAGAGAGCCGACACCAGGAGCATGACACGATGAGACAAGCACAAGGGAGCCGACACCAGGAGCGCAACACGGTGAGACGAGCACAAGGGAGCCGACACTAGGAACGTGACATGGTGATATGAGCGCAAAAGGGTGAACACCAAGAGCGTGACACGATGAGACGAGTGCAAGGGGGCCGACACCAGGAGTGTGACACGGTGAAATAAGCGTAAAGGAGCCGACACCAGGAGCATGACACGGTGAGATGAGCACAAAAGGGTGGACACCAGGAGCGTAACATGTTGAGACGAGCATGCAAGAGCTGACACCAGGAGCACGACACAGGAAGACGAGCACAAAAGGGTGGACACCAGAAATGTGGCACTGTGAGACGAGCGCAAGAAAGCCGCCACAGGAGCATCACACATTGAGACGAGCTCAAGTGAGTTGACACCAGGAACATGGCACGTTGAGACGAGCGCAAGGGAGTCGACACCAGGAGTGCAACACAGTGAGACGAGCGCAAAAGGGTGAACACCAGGAGTGTGACACGGTGAGACGAGCGCAAGGGAGTCGACACCAGGAGTGCAACACAGTGAGACGAGCGCAAAAGGGTGAACACCAGGAGTGTGACACGGTGAGACGAGCATACAGGAGCCGACACCAGAAGCACGACACAATGAGACAAGCGCAAAAGGGTTGACACCAGGAACGTGGCACTGTGAGACGAGCGCAAGAGAGCAGACACCAGGA
This sequence comes from Eleutherodactylus coqui, assembly GCF_035609145.1. Lineage (NCBI taxonomy): Eukaryota > Metazoa > Chordata > Amphibia > Anura > Eleutherodactylidae > Eleutherodactylus > Eleutherodactylus coqui. The sequence continues at coordinate 632,931 of NC_089841.1, forward strand.
GCATGGCACGTTGAGGTGAGCGCAAGGGAGCGGACACCAGGAGCGCAACACAATGAGACAAGCACAAAAAGGTGAACACCAGGAGTGTGACACGGTGAGACGAATGCAAGAGAGCAGACACCGGGGGCACGACACATTGAAATGAGCGCAAGTGAGCTGACTCCAGGAGCTTGACACGTTGAGACGAGCGCAAGTGAGCTGACACAAAAAGCATGACACGCTGAGATGAACCTAAAAGGGTGAACACCAGAAGCACGACACGGTGAGATGAGCGCAAGAGAGCAGACACCAGGAGCATCACATGGTGAGATGAGCGCAAGAGAGCAGACACCAGGAGCATCACATGGTGAGATGAGCGCAAAAAGGTGAACATCAGGAGCGTGACACTGTGAGACGAGTAAAAGAGAGCCGACACCAGGAGCATGACACGGTGAGATGATCGCAAAAGGGTGAACATCAGGAGCGTGACACTGTGAGACGAGTGCAAGGGAGCCGACACCAGGAGTGTGACACGGTGAAGTGAACGTAAAAGGAGACGACACCAGAAGCATGACATGGTGAGACAAGCGCAAAGCAGCTGACACCAACGGCACGACACGTTGAGACGAGCATACCAGAGCTGACACCCGGAGCACAACACAGTGAGACGAGCACAAAAGGGTGGACACCAGGATTGTGACACTTTGAGACGAGAGCAAGAGAGCTGACACCAGGAGCATGACATGATGAGACGAGTGCAAAGGAGCCGACACCAGGAGCATGACATGATGAGACGAGTGCAAGTGAGCTGACACCAGGAGTGTGACACGGTGAGACGAGTGCAAAGGAGCTGACACCAACAGCACGACACGGTGAGATGAGTGTAAAAGGGTGAACAGCAGGAGCACAACATGGTGAGACGAGCGCAAGGGAGCCGACACCAGGAGTGTGACACGGTGAGACGAGCACGAGGGAGCTGACACCAGGAGTGTGACACGGTGAAATGAACGTAAAAGGAGACGACACCAGGAGCATGACACGGTGAGATGAGTGCAAAAGGGTGGACACCAGGTGCGTGACATGGTGGGACAAGCACAAAAGGATGGACACCAAGAGTGTGACATAGTTAGACGAGCGCAAAAGAGTGAACACCTAGAGCGCCACACGATAAGACGAGCGCAAGGGAGCCGACACCAGGAGCGCGGCATGGTGGAACGAGCGCAAGTGAGCTGACACTAGGAGCACGACCTGGTGAGACGAGCGCAGAAGGGTGAACTCCAAGATCGCCACACTATGAGAAGAGTGACGGTGAAATAAGCATAAGGGAGCCGACCCCAGGAGCATGACATGGTGAGACGAGTGCAAAAGGGTGGACACCAGAAACGTGCCACTGTGAGACGAGCGCAAGAGCGCCGACACCAGGAGCATGACACTTTGAGACGAGCGCAAGAGAGCTGACATCCGGAGCACGACACGGTGAGACGAGCGCAAAAGATTGAACACCCAGAGCGCCACACGATAAGACGAGCGCAAGGTAGCCGACACCAGGAGCGCGACAGGGTGGGCTGAGCGCAAGTGAGCCAACACCAGGAGCACAACATGGTGAGAAGAGCGCAAAAGGGTGAACACCAAGACCACCACACTATGAGACGAGTGCAAGGGAGCCGACACCAGGAGCGTGACACGGTGAAATGAGCGTTAAGGAGCCGACAGCAGGAGCATTACATGGTGAGACGAGCGCAAAAGGGTGGTCACCAGAAATGTGACACGTTGAGACGAGCGCAAGGGAGCCGACACCAGGAGCGCAACACAGTGAGACAAGCGCATAAGGGTGAACACCAGGATTGTGACACTGTGAGACGAGAGCAAGAGAGCCGACACCAGGAGCATGACATGATGAGACGAGTGCAAGTGAGCCGAAACCAGGAGTGTGACACAGTGAGATGAGCGCAAAAGGGTGAACAGCAGGAGCGCGACACTGTGAGACGAGCGCAAGGGAGCCGACACCAGGAGCATGACACTGTGAGACGAGAGCAAGAGAGCCGACACCAGGAGTGTGACTCTGTGAGACGAGCGCAAGACAGCAGACACCGGGGGCAGGACACATTGAAATGAGCACAAGTGAGCCGACACCAGGAGCACAACACAGTGAGACGAGCACAAAAGGGTGGACACCAGGATTGTGACACTGTGAGACGAGAGCAAGAGAGCCGACACCAGGAGCATGACATGATGAGACGAGTGCAAGTGAGCCGACACCAGGAGTGTGACACAGTGAGATGAGCGCAAAAGGGTGAACAGCAGGAGCGCGACACTGTGAGACGAGCGCAAGGGAGCCGACACCAGGAGCATGACACTGTGAGACGAGAGCAAGAGAGCCGACACCAGGAGCATGACATGATGAGACGAGCGCAAGGGAGCCGACACCAGGAGCATGACATGATGAGACGAGCGCAAAGGCGCTGACACCAACAGCACGACACGTTGAGACGAGTGCAAGTGAGCCGACACCAGGAGCGAGACACAGTGAGACGAGTGCAAGAGAGCCGACACCAGGAGTGTGACACGGTGAGACGAGAGCAAGAGAGCCGACACCAGGAGCATGACATGATGAGACGAGTGCAAGTGAGCCGACACCAGGAGTGTGACACAGTGAGATGAGCGCAAAAGGGTGAACAGCAGGAGCGCGACACTGTGAGACGAGCGCAAGGGAGCCGACACCAGGAGCATGACACTGTGAGACGAGAGCAAGAGAGCCGACACCAGGAGCATGACATGATGAGACGAGCGCAAGGGAGCCGACACCAGGAGCATGACACTGTGAGACGAGAGCAAGAGAGCCGACACCAGGAGCATGACACTGTGAGACGAGAGCAAGAGAGCCGACACCAGGAGCATGACATGATGAGACGAGCGCAACGGAGCCGACACCAGGAGCATGACATGATGAGACGAGCGCAAGGGAGCCGACACCAGGAGCATGACATGATGAGACGAGCGCAAAGGCGCTGACACCAACAGCACGACACGTTGAGACGAGTGCAAGTGAGCCGACACCAGGAGCGAGACACAGTGAGACGAGTGCAAGTGAGCCGACACCAGGAGTGTGACACGGTGAGATGAGCGCAAAAGGGTGAACAGCAGGAGCACGACACGGTGAGACGAGCGCAAGGGAGCCGACACCAGGAGCATGACACTGTGAGACGAGCGCAAGGGAGCCAACACCAGGAGTGTGACACGGTGAGATGAGCGCAAAAGGGGATGACACCAAGAGCATGACACAGTGATACGAGCGCAAAAGGGTGAACACCAGGAGCGTGACACTGTGAGACGAGCGCAAGAGCGCCGACACCAGGAGCATGACACGTTGAGACGAGCGCAAGAGAACTGACACCCGGAGCATGGCACGGTGAGACGAGCACAAAAGATTGAACACCCAGAGCGCCACACGATAAGACGAGCGCAAGGTAGCCGACACCAGGAGCGCGACAGGGTGGGCTGAGCGCAAGTGAGCCAACACCAGGAGCACAACATGGTGAGACGAGCGCAAAAGGGTGAACACCAAGACCGCCACACTATGAGACGAGTGCAAGGGAGCCGACACCAGGAGCGTGACACGGTGAAATGAGCGTTAAGGAGCCGACACCAGGAGCAATACACGGTGAGACGAGTGCAAAAGGGTGGTCACCAGAAATGTGGCACTGTGAGACGAGCGCAAGAGAGCCGACACCAGGAGCATGACACGTTGAGACGAGCGCAAGGGAGCCGACACCAGGAGCGCAATACAGTGAGACAAGCGCATAAGGGTGAACACCAGGAGTGTGACTCTGTGAGACGAGCGCAAGAAAGCAGACACCGGGGGCACGACACATTGAAATGAGCACAAGTGAGCCGACACCAGGAGCGTGACACTGTGAGACGAGCGCAAGGGAGCCGACACCAGGAGAACGACACAGTGAGATGAGCGCAAAAGGGTGGACACCAGGAGTGCAACACGGTGAGACGAGCATACAGGAGCCGACACCAGGAGCACGTCACGTTGAGACGCGCGCAAGTGAGCCGACACCAGGAGCATGACACGTTGAGACAAGGACAAGGTATCTGACACCAAGAGCGCAACACAGTGAGATGAGAGCAAGGGAGCCGACACCAGGAGCGCAACATGATGAGATAAGCGCAAAAGGGTGGACACCAGGAGCGTGACACTGTGAGACGAGTGCAAGAGAGCTGACACCAGGAGCGCGACACGTTGAGACAAGCGCAAGGGAGCCAACACCAGGAGCGCAAGACGTTGAGATGAGCGCAGAAGGGTGAACACCAAGAGCGTGACACTGTGAGACAAGCACAAGGGAGCTGACACCAGGAGTGTGACACGGTGAAATGAACGGTGAAATGAACGTAAAAGAAGACGACACCAGGAGCATGACACGGTGAGACGAGCGCAAAAGGGTGAACACCAGGAGTGCGACTCTGTGACACGGGCGCAAGAAAGCTGACATCGGGGGCACGACACATTGAAATGAGCACAGGAGACCGACACCAGGAGCGCAACACGGTGAGACGAGCGCATAAGGGTGAACACCAGGAACGTGACACTGTGAGACGAGCGCAAGAGAGCCGACACCAGGAGCGCAACACGGTGAGATGAGCGCAAAAGGGTGAACACCAGAAGTGCAACACGGTGAGATGAGAGCAAAAAGCTGGATACCAGGAGAGCGACACTGTGAGACGAGCGCAAGGGAGCCGACACCAGGAGCACGACACGGTGAGACGAGCGCAAAAGGGTGGACACCAGGAACGTGGCACTGTGAGACAAGCTCAAGTGAGTTGTCACCAGAAGCATGGCATGTTAAGACGAGCGCAAGTGAGTCGACACCAGGAGCGCAACACGGAGAGATGAGCGCAAGGGAGCCGACACCAGGAGCGCAACACGGTGAGATGAGCGCAACGGAGCCAACACTAGGAGCGCAACACGGTGAGGTGAACGCAAAAGGGTGGACACCAGGAGCGCGACACTATGAGACGAGCACAAGAGCACTATGAGACAAGTGCAAGAGAGCTGACACCAGGAGCACGACACAGTGAGACGAGCGCAAGTGAGCCGACACCAGGAGCATGACACGTTGAGACAAGGACAAGGTATCTGACACCAAGAGCGCAACACAGTGAGATGAGAGCAAGGGAGCCGACACCAGGAGCGCAACATGATGAGATAAGCGCAAAAGGGTGGACACCAGGAGCGTGACACTGTGAGACGAGTGCAAGAGAGCTGACACCAGGAGCGCGACACGTTGAGACAAGTGCAAGGGAGCCAACACCAGGAGCGCAAGACGTTGAGATGAGCGCAGAAGGGTGAACACCAAGAGCGTGACACTGTGAGACAAGCGCAAGGGAGCTGACACCAGGAGTGTGACACGGTGAAATGAACGGTGAAATGAACGTAAAAGAAGACGACACCAGGAGCATGACACGGTGAGACGAGCGCAAAAGGGTGAACACCAGGAGTGCGACTCTGTGACACGGGCGCAAGAAAGCCGACATCGGGGGCACGACACATTGAAATGAGCACAGGAGAGCCGACACCAGGAGCGCAACACGGTGAGACGAGCGCAAAAGGGTGAACACCAGAAGTGCAACACGGTGAGATGAGAGCAAAAAGCTGGATACCAGGAACGTGACACTGTGAGACGAGCGCAAGAGAGCCGACACCAGGAGCGCAACACGGTGAGATGAGCGCAAAAGGGTGAACACCAGAAGTGCAACACGGTGAGATGAGAGCAAAAAGCTGGATACCAGGAGAGCGACACTGTGAGACGAGCATACAGGAGCCGACACCAGGAGCACGACACAGTGAGACGAGCGCAAAAGGGTGGACACCAGGAACGTGGCACTGTGAGACAAGCTCAAGTGAGTTGACACCAGAAGCATGGCATGTTAAGACGAGCGCAAGGGAGTCGACACCAGGAGCGCAACACGAAGAGATGAGCGCAAGGGAGCCGACACCAGGAGCGCAACACGGTGAGATGAGCGCAAGGGAGTCGACACCAGGAGCGCAACACGGAGAGATGAGCGCAAGGGAGCCGACACCAGGAGCGCAACACGGTGAGATGAGCGCAACGGAGCCAACACTAGGAGCGCAACACGGTGAGGTGAACGCAAAAGGGTGGACACCAGGAGCGCGACACTATGAGACGAGCACAAGAGCACTATGAGACAAGTGCAAGAGAGCTGACACCAGGAGCACGACACAGTGAGACGAGCGCAAGTGAGCCGACACCAAGAGCATGACACGGCAAGATGAGCGCAAAAGGGTAAATACCAGGAGTGTGGCACGGTGAGACGAGTGCAAGAGAGCAGACACCGGGAGCACGACACCTTGAGACAAGCGCAAGTGAGCCGAATCCAGGAGTGAGACACAATGAGACGACCGCAAGAGAGCTGACACCAGGAGCACAACATGGTGAGACGAGCGCAAAAGAGTGAACACCTAGGGCGCCACACGATAAGACGAGCGCAAGGGAGCTGACACCAGGAGCACGACCTGGTGAGACAAGCGGAAAAGCGTAAACACCAAGAGCGCCACACCATGAGACGAGTGCAAGGGAGCTGACACCAGGAGCATGACCTGGTGAGAGAAGCGGAAAAGCGTAAACACCAAGAGCGCCACACCATGAGACGAGTGCAAGGGAGCAGACACCAGGAGCACGACACAGTAAGATGAGCACAAAAGGGTTGACACCAGAAACGTCGCACTGTGAGACGAGCGCAAGAGAGCAGACACCAGGAGTGTGACACGTTGAGACAAGCGCAAGGGAGCCGACACCAGGAGCGCAACACAGTGAGACGAGCGCGTAAGGGGGAACACCAGGAGTGTGACACTGTGAGACGAGTGCAAGAAAGCAGACACCGGGGGCACGACACATTGAAATAAGCACAATTGAGCCGACACGAAAAGCATGACACGGTGAGACGAGCGCAAAAGGGTGGACACCAGGAGTGTGACACGGTGAGACGAGTACAAGGGGGCTGACACCAGGCGCATGACACGGTGAGACGAGCACAAGGGAGCCGACACCAGGAGCACAACAAGGTGAGATGAGCGCAAAAGGGTGGACACCAGGAACGTGACACTGTGAGACAAATGCAAGAGACCTGACACCAGGAGTGTGACACGGTGAAATGAACGTAAAAGAAGACGACACCAGGAGCATGACACGGTGAGACGAGTGCAAAAGGGTGGACACCAGGAGTGTGACTCTGTGACACGGGCGCAAGAAAGCTGACATCGGGGGCACGACACATTGAAATGAGCACAGGAGAGCCGACACCAGGAGCGCAACACGGTGAGATGAGCGCAAAAGGGTGAACACCAGAAGTGCAACACGGTGGGACAAGCATACAGGAGCCGACACCAGGAGCACGACACAGTGAGACGAGCGCAAAAGGGTGGACACCAGGAACGTGGCACTGTGAGATGAGCGCAAGGGAGCCGACACCAGGAGCACGACACGGTGAGATGAGCGCAAGACAGCCGACACCAGGAGCGCAACACGGTGAGACGAGCACAAAGGAGCAGACACCAGGAGCGTGACACGGTGAGATGAGCGCAAAAGGGTGGACACCAGGAGCGCGACACGGTGAGACGAGTGCAAAAGGGTGGACACCAGGAGCGTGACACGGTGAGATGAGTGCAAAAGGGTGGACACCAGGAGCGCGACACGGTGAGACGAGTGCAAAAGGGTGGACACCAGGAGCGCGACACGGTGAGACGAGTGCAAGGGAGCCGACACCAGGAACGCAACACTGTGAGACGAGTGCAAGGGAGCCGACACCAGGAGCATGACACAGTGAGAGGAGCGCAAGGGAGCCGACACCAGGAGCATGACACAGTGAGAGGAGCGCAAGGGAGCCGACACCAGGAGAACGACACAGTGAGACGAGTGCAAGGGAGCCGACACCAGGAGCACGACACAGTGAGACGAGTGCAAGGGAGCCGACACCAGGAGCATGACACAGTGAGAGGAGCGCAAGGGAGCCGACACCAGGAGCACGACACAGTGAGACGAGTGCAAGGGAGCCGACACCAGGAGCACGACACAGTGAGACGAGTGCAAGGGAGCCGACACCAGGAGAACGACACTGTGAGAGGAGCGCAAGGGAGCAGACACCAGGAGTGTGACACAGTGAGACGAGTACAAGTGAGCCGACACCAGGAGTGTGACACTGTGAGAGGAGCGCAAGGGAGCCGACACCAGGAGTGTGACACAGTGAGACGAGCGCAAGGGAGCCGACACCAGGAGCACGACACAGTGAGACGAGTGCAAGGGAGCCGACACCAGGAGCACGACACAGTGAGACGAGTGCAAGGGAGCCGACACCAGGAGCATGACACAGTGAGACGAGTGCAAGGGAGCCGACACCAGGAGCACGACACAGTGAGACGAGTGCAAGGGAGCCGACACCAGGAGTGTGACACGGTGAGACGAGTGCAAGGGAGCCGACACCAGCAGTGTGACACGGTGAGAGGAGCGCAAGGGAGCCGACACCAGGAGTGTGACACGGTGAGACGAGCGCAAGGGAGCCGACACCAGGAGAACGACACTGTGAGACGAGCGCAAGGGAGCTGACACCAGGAGCGTGACACGGGAAGATGAGCGCAAAAGGGTGGACACCAGGAGCGCGACACGGTGAGACGAGCGCAAGGGAGCGACACCAGGAGTGTGACACGGTGAGATGAGCACAAGGGAGCCGACACCAGGAGCATGGCACAGTGAGACGAGCGCAAGGGAGCCGACACCAGGAGCATGGCACAGTGAGACGAGCGCAAGGGAGCCGACACCAGGAGCGTGACACTGTGAGACGAGTGCAGAAGGGTGAACACAAGGAGTCCAACACGATTAGGTGCAATAATAAAAGTTTACATCCGCATGGAGCTCGAGCTGGTCAAGGACTGTCTGTGCAGTCGAAACGCCGCCTGTTTTTTATGCCAATGAAAAATAAAGTGAAATCCATGCGGATGTAAACTTTTATTATTGCACCTAATTGTGCTGTTCATACTTCTTCCTCTTTGGACTGTTGTTTGGGGGACTGGATCCAACCCCTTTTTGAACCTGCACAGGTTTTTGCCAATATTGGCATACCCTGCCTGAAATTAGGTGCTGCTGTGGAACCCTTTATCTACAAGGAGTCCAACACAGTGAGACGAGAGCAAGGGAGAAGACACCAGGAGCATGACACGGTGAGATGAGCGCAAGGGAGCCGACACCAGGAGCATGGCACAGTAAGACGAGAGCAAGGGAGAAGACACCAGGTACATGACACGGTGAGACGAGCGCAAGGGAGCCGACACCAGGAGTGTGACACGGTGAGACGAGCGCAACCAAGCTGACACCAGCAGTGTGACACGGTGAGACGAGCGCAAGGGAGCCGACACCAGGAGTGTGACACGGTGAGACGAGCGCAAGGGAGCCGACACCAGGAGCATGACACGGTGAGATGAGCACAAGGGAGCCGACACCAGGAGCGTGACACTGTGAGACGAGCACAAGGGAGCCGACACCAGGAATGTGACACAGTGGGAAAAGCGCAACGGAGCTGAAACCAGTAGCTTAACATAGTGGGACGAGCGCAAGAGAGCCGACACCAGGAGCGCAACTCGGTGAGATGAGCGCAAAAGGGTGAACACCAGAAGTGCAACACGGTGGGACAAGCATACAGGAGCCGACACCAGGAGCACGACACAGTGAGACGAGCGCAAAAGGGTGGACACCAGGAACGTGGCACTGTGAGATGAGCGCAAGGGAGCCGACACCAGGAGCGCGACACGGTGAGATGAGCGCAAGAGAGCAGATACCAGGAGAACTACACTGTGAGAGGAGCGCAAGAGAGCAGATACCAGGAGTGTGACACTGTGAGACGAGTACAAGGGAGCCGACACCAGGAGTGTGACACGGTGATATGAACGTAAAAGGAGTCGACACCAGGAGCATTAAAAAAAATTGCAATCAAAAAAAATAAACCAGGCAGCAAATATTTGGTGCAAAAAAACAGACTTTGTGCCTCCATAGAAATGCAGAATAGTTACCGCATCATCTCACAAATGGCGACATTTCGACTTTACATTCGGTCTTTGTCAAGAGACGAGCGCAAGAGAGCAGACACCAGGAGCATGACACGGGAAGATGAGCGCAAAAGGGTGGACACCAGGAGCGCGACACGGTGAGACGAGCGCAAGGGAGCCGACACCAGGAGCGCAACGCGGTGAGATGAGCGCAAGGGAGCCGACACCAGGAGCATGACACAGTGAGATGAGCGCAAGGGAGCCGACACCAGGAGAACGACACTGTGAGAGGAGCGCAAGGGAGCAGACACCAGGAGTGTGACACGGTGAGATGAGCGCAAAAGGGTGGACACCAGGAGCGCGACACGGTGAGACGAGTGCAAGAGAGCCGACACCAGGAGAACGACACAGTGAGACGAGTGCAAGGGAGCCGACACCAGGAGCACGACACAGTGAGACGAGTGCAAGGGAGCCGACACCAGGAGTGTGACACAGTGAGACGAGTACAAGTGAGCCGACACCAGGAGTGTGACACAGTGAGAGGAGCGCAAGGGAGCCGACACCAGGAGTGTGACACTGTGAGAGGAGCACAAGGGAGCCGACACCAGGAGTGTGACACTGTGAGAGGAGCGCAAGGGAGCCGACACCAGGAGTGTGACACGGTGAGACGAGTGCAAGGGAGCCGACACCAGGAGTGTGACACAGTGAGATGAGCGCAAGAGAGCCGACACCAGGAGCACGACACAGTGAGACGAGTGCAAGGGAGCCGACACCAGGAGCACGACACAGTGAGACGAGTGCAAGGGAGCCGACACCAGGAGAACGACACTGTGAGAGGAGCGCAAGGGAGCCGACACCAGGAGTGTGACACTGTGAGAGGAGCGCAAGGGAGCCGACACCAGGAGCACGACACAGTGAGACGAGTGCAAGGGAGCCGACACCAGGAGCACGACACAGTGAGACGAGTGCAAGGGAGCCGACACCAGGAGCACGACACAGTGAGACGAGTGCAAGGGAGCCGACACCAGGAGTGTGACACGGTGAGACGAGTGCAAGGGAGCTGACAACAGGAGTGTGACACGGTGAGACGAGCGCAAGGGAGCCGACACCAGGAGTGTGACACGGTGAGACGAGCGCAAGGGAGCCGACACCAGGAGAACGACACTGTGAGACGAGTGCAAGGGAGCCGACACCAGGAGAACGACACTGTGAGAGGAGCGCAAGTGAGCCGACACCAGGAGTGTGACACAGTGAGAGGAGCGCAAGGGAGCAGATACCAGGAGAACGACACTGTGAGAGGAGCGCAAGGGAACTGACACCAGGAGCGTGACACGGGAAGATGAGCGCAAAAGGGTGGACACCAGGAGCGCGACACGGTGAGACGAGCGCAAGGGAGCCGACACCAGGAGCATGGCACAGTGAGACGAGCGCAAGGGAGCCGACACCAGGAGCATGGCACAGTGAGACGAGCGCAAGGGAGCCGACACCAGGAGCGTGACACGGTGAGATGAGCGCAAAAGGGTGAACACTAGGAGCACGACACGTTCAGACGAGCGCAAAAGAGTAAACACCAGGAGCGTGACACTGTGAGACGAGTGCAGAAGGGTGAACACAAGGAGTCCAACACGATTAGGTGCAATAATAAAAGTTTACATCCGCATGGAGCTCGAGCTGGTCAAGGACTGTCTGTGCAGTCGAAACGCCGCCTGTTTTTTATGCCAATGAAAAATAAAGTGAAATCCATGCGGATGTAAACTTTTATTATTGCACCTAATTGTGCTGTTCATACTTCTTCCTCTTTGGACTGTTGTTTGGGGGACTGGATCCAACCCCTTTTTGAACCTGCACAGGTTTTTGCCAATATTGGCATACCCTGCCTGAAATTAGGTGCTGCTGTGGAACCCTTTATCTACAAGGAGTCCAACACAGTGAGACGAGAGCAAGGGAGAAGACACCAGGAGCATGACACGGTGAGACGAGCGCAAAAGGATGAACACCAGGAGTGCGAGACGGTTAGACGAGCGCAAGGGAGCCGACACCAGGAGCATGACACGGTGAGATGAGCACAAGGGAGCCGACACCAGGAGCGTGACACTGTGAGACGAGTGCAACCAAGCTGACACCAGGAGCGCGGCACAGTAAGACGAGAGCAAGGGAGAAGACACCAGGAACATGACACGGTGTGATGAGCGCAAAAGCATGAACCCCAGGAGTGCGAGACGGTTAGACGAGCGCAAGGGAGCCAACACCAGGAGCATGACACGGTGAGACGAGCGCAACCAAGCTGACACCAGCAGTGTGACACGGTGAGACGAGCACAAGGGAGCCAACACCAGGAACGTGACAGTGGGAAAAGCGCAACGGAGCTGAAACCAGTAGCTTAACATAGTGGGACGAGCGCAAGAGAGCCGACACCAGGAGCGTGACACAGTGAGACGAGCGCAACCAAGCTGACACCACGAGCGCGGCACAGTAAGACAAGAGCAAGGGAGAAGACACCAGGAGCATGACACGGTGTGATGAGCGCAAAAGCATGAACACCAGGAGTGCGAAACGCAAGGGAGCCCACACCAGGAGCATGACACGGTGAGATGAGCACAAAAGGGTGGTCACCAGGAGCATGACATGGTGAGATGAGCACAAAAGGGTGGACACTAGGTGCATGACACAGTGAGACGAGCACAAGGGGGCCGACACCAGTAGCATGACACGGTGAGACGAGCACAAGGGAGCCGACACCAAGAGCATGACACAGTGAGACGAGCACAAGGGAGCCGACACCAGGAGCATGACACGGTGAGACGAGCACAAGGGAGCCGACACCTGGAGCATGACACTGTGAGACGAGCACAAGGGAGCCGACACCAGGAACGTGACACAGTAGGACAAGCGCAACGGAGCTGAAACCAGTAGCTTAACATGGTGGGACGAGCGCAAGAGAGCCGACACCAGGAGTGTGACACTGTGAGACGAGCGCAACCAAGCTGACACCAGGGGCGCGGCACAGTAAGACGAGAGCAAGGGAGAAGACACCAGGAGCATGACACGGTGTGATGAGCGCAAAAGCATGAACACCAGGAGTGCGAAACGCAAGGGAGCCCACACCAGGAGCATGACATGGTGAGATGAGCACAAAAGGTTGGACACTAGGAGCATGACACGGTGAGACGAGCACAAGGGGGCCGACACAAGGAGCATGACACGGTGAGATGAGCACAAAAGGTTGGACACTAGGAGCATGACACGGTGAGACGAGCACAAGGGGGCCGACACAAGGAGCATGACACGGTGAGATGAGCACAAAAGGTTGGACACTAGGAGCATGACACGGTGAGACGAGCACAAGGGAGCCGACACTAGGAACGTGACACAGTGGGAAAAGCGCAACGGAGCTGAAACCAGTAGCGTAACATGGTGGGACGAGTGCAAGGGAGTCGACACCAGGAGCGTGACACTGTAAGACAAGCGCAACCAAGCTGACACCAGGAGCGCGGCACAGTAAGACGAGCGCAAGGGAGAAGACACCAGGAACAGAACACGGTGTGATGAGCGCAAAAGCATGAACCCCAGGAGTGCGAGACGGTGAGACGAGCGCAAGGGAGCCGACACCAGGAGCATGACACGGTGAGACGAGCACAAAAGGGTGGACACCAGGAGAGTGACACTGTGGGACGAGCACAAGGGAGCCGACACCAGGAGTGTGACACAGTAATTCGAGTGCAAGAGAGCTGACAACAGGAGCGCGACAATGAGACGAGTGCAAAAGCGTATACACTAGGAGCGTGGGTAGACACCGTGAGACGAGCGCAAAAAGGTGAACTACAGGAGCGCGACACGTTCAGACAAGCGCAAGTGAGCCGACATCAGGAGCGCAACATGGTGAGAAGAGCGCAAGTGAGTCAAAATCAGGAGCTCAGCACGGTGGGACGAGCACAAGAGGGCCGACACCAGGAGCACAACACGGTGAGACGAGCGCAAGTGAGTCGAGATCAGGAGCGCAACACTGCGAGAAGAGCGCAACGAAACTGACACCAGAAGCATGACAGGGTGAGACGAGCACGAGGGGGCCGAAACCAGGAACACGACATGGTGAGACGAGCGCAAAAGGGTATACACCAGGAACGTGGGTAAACACGGTGAGATGAGCACAAAAAGGTGAATTACAGGAGCGCGACACGTTCAGACAAGCGCAAGGGAGCCAACATCAGGAGCGCAACATGGTGAGAAGAGCGCAAGGGAGCCGGGATCAGGAGCTCAGCACGGTGGGAAGAGCGCAATGGAGCCGACACCAGGAACGTGACACTGTGAAACGAGCGCAAGGGAGCCGACACAAGAAGCGCGACACGGTGGGACGAGCGCAACAGGGCCGACACAAGAAGCGCAACAACGTAAGACGAGCGCAAGGGAGCCGCACAACACTATGAAACGAGCGCAATGGAGCCGACACCAGTAGTGTGACACAGTGAGATTGCGCAATGGAACACGGCCCCTAGGAATGACATAGGGCCAGGAATGGCGCGGGGCCCTACACAACAGCTTCTCCACTCCTCATGTGCCTGTCTAGTTGGGTATTGAGGATGTCCTGCAGCCATTTCTAAGGCGCTGACTGTAACCTGTGCAGTACGGAGGAAATCCTGAATATATGGCGTGCTGGGGGACACAAGGAGAGGATCCCTACATAAAGGCAGACAACAGAGAGCGCTGCAGGAAAATGGGAGATCACCTTGAAGTGTCCGGTGTTGGCAAAGATTTGGTACTTCCCGTGAGCCGTCATCAGGGAGCCGTAACTGGAGCCTCTCTAGGACAAAGCGAGACAGTTACACACAGAACCGGACGTGCATCTACCAGTACGATAACCTGCTCTGGAGTCCTGGGGCCCCATCATGAGGATGCACATAGCCAGGGGGACCCCTCACGAGGATGCAAGGGGGCCACATCACGAGGATGCACACAGCCAGGGGGCCCCATCACGAGGATGCAAGGGGGCCACATCACGAGGATGCACACAGCCAGGGGGCCCCATCACGAGGATGCACACAGCCTGGGGGACCCCTCACGAGGATGCACACAGCCAGGGGGCCCCATCACGAGGATGCTCACAGCCAGGGGGCCCCATCACGAGGATGCTCACAGCCAGGGGGCCCCATCACGAGGATGCTCACAGCCAGGGGGCCCCACCACGAGGATGCTCACAGCCAGGGGGCCCCACCACGAGGATGCTCACAGCCAGGGGGCCCCATCACGAGGATGCTCGCAGCCAGGGGGCCCCATCACGAGGATGCACGCAGCCAGGGGGCCCCATCACGAGGATGCACGCAGCCAGGGGGCCCCATCACGAGGATGCACGCAGCCAGGGGGCCCCATCACGAGGATGCACGCAGCCAGGGGGCCCCATCACGAGGATGCACGCAGCCAGGGGGCCCCATCACGAGGATGCACGCAGCCAGGGGGCCCCATCACGAGGATGCACGCAGCCAGGGGGCCCCATCACGAGGATGCACGCAGCCAGGGGGCCCCATCACGGGGATGCACGCAGCCAGGGGGCCCCATCACGGGGATGCACTCAGCCAGGGGGCCCCATCACGGGGATGCACTCAGCCAGGGGGCCCCATCACGGGGATGCACTCAGCCAGGGGGCCCCATCACGGGGATGCACTCAGCCAGGGAGCCCCATCACGGGGATGCACTCAGCCAGGGAGCCCCATCACGAGGATGCACACAGCCAGGGAGCCCCATCACGAGGATGCACACAGCCAGGGAGCCCCATCACGAGGGCGCACACAGCCAGGGGGCCCCATCACGAGGGTGCACACAGCCAGGGGGCCCCATCAGGAGGATGCACACAGCCAGGGGGCCCCATCAGGAGGATGCACACAGCCAGGGGGCCCCATCAGGAGGATGCACACAGCCAGGGGGCCCCATCAGGAGGATGCACACAGCCAGGGGGCCCCATCAGGAGGATGCACACAGCCAGGGGGCCCCATCAGGAGGATGCACACAGCCAGGGGGCCCCATCAGGAGGATGCACACAACCAGGGAGCCCCATCAGGAGGATGCACACAGCCAGGGAGCCCCATCACGAGGATGCACTCAGCCAGGGAGCCCCATTATGAGGATACACACAGCCAGGGGGCCCCATTATGAGGATGCACTCAGCCAGGGGGCCAAATAATAACGGAGGTATGGGGTGATTACGGAGGTTTGAGGTGCACTCACTAGTGACAAAGTTAGGCGGCTTCCAGCACATTTATGGTATTTCTCAGAATTCCCGAACTGTAGCTCCTCCCAGCGGATCCTCCACAGCATGCTCGCCAATTCCTTCTCCAGCATCAGCTTCCTGCGGACAGACACACAGCATGCAGCAAGGGGACAGAATGCCACAGTGACCCCTCCCAGCACCCAGTACAACTCCTCGCACCCCCCTAGTACGACTCTTCCTAACACACAAGTATTATCCCTCCCACCAATGTGACCCCTCCCATGAAGACATAAGGCTCCAGCCACTGGTTGTAGGACCTCTCTATAAAGGTTAGCAACACTGCCCAATGTGACTCCACCCCTACAGAAATGAAGGACTCACCTCATGATAAGGATACTCGCCATTCCGAATATCAAGAGGGTGAGGCCGGCCCCGAGAGCAACCATGGCAAATGTTGAGAGAGGAGCTGGGAAGGAAAGAATAGTGAGAAGAGCCGTGGTCTCCGTGGTTCTACTGAGGCACAGAAGACGAGGGTCACTTACTCCTAACGCATGAGGGGTCATCAGTATCAAAAACACAAGGAGGGCTGTCTGACGGGGGGGCACCCTTGAGCCAAAGGATTGGTGCGCCAGTCCAGTTAATTTGCTTTGTTATCCCATCATAACGCCCAACAACCTGCAGGAAAGATGATAACAGTGATAGCAGTGCAACAGACCATAGAATCTGAGCAGTGGAGGACAGGAGATTACAGCAGCCTGGGAAATGTGGCCAGTGACAGTGAGCATTGGAGGACAGGAGATTACAGCAGACTGGGACATGTGGCCAGTGACAGTGAGCATCAGAGGCCAGAAATTAGAGAAGCCTGGGACATATGACCAGTGACAGTGAGCATCAGAGGCCAGGAGATTACAGCAGACTGGGACATGTGGCCAGTGACAGTGAGCTTCGGAGAACAGTAGATTACAGCAGACTGGCACATGTGGCCAGTGACAGTGAGCGTTAGAGGACAGGAGATTGCAGCAGACTGTGACATGTGGCCAGTGACAGTGAGCATCAGAGGACAGGAGATTACAGCAGCCTGGGTCACAAGACCGGTGACAGTGAGCATCGGAAGACAGGAGATTACAGCAGACTGGGACATGTGGCCAGTGACAGTAAGCATCAGAGGACAGGAGATTACAGAAGCCTGGGACATATGACCAGTGACAGTGAGCATCGGAGGACAGGAGATTACAGCAGCCTGGGACATGTGGCCAGTGACAGTGAGCATCAGAGGACAGGAGATTACAACAGACTGGGACATGTGGCCAGTGACAGTGAGCATCAGAGGACAGGAGATTACAACAGACTGGGACATGTGGCCAGTGACAGTGAGCATCGGAGGCCAAAAGATAACAGCAGACTGCGACATGTGGCCAGTGACAGTGAGCTTCGGAGAACAGGAAATTACTGCAGACTGGGACATGTGGCCAGTGACTGTGAGCTTTAGAGGACAGGAGATTACAACAGACTGGGACATGTGGCCAGTGACAGTGAGCATCGGCGGCCAGGAGATTGCAGCAGACTGGGACATGTGGCCAGTGACAGTGAGCATCGGAGGCCAGGAGATTACAGCAGCCTGGGTCACAAGACCGGTGACAGTAAGCATCGGAAGACAGGAGATTACAGCAGACTGGGACATGTGGCCAGTGACCGTGATCATCAGAGAACAGAAGATTACAGCAGACTGGGACATGTGGCCAGTGACAGTAAGCATCAGAGGACAGGTGATTTCAGCAGCCTGGGACATATGACCAGTAACAGTGAGCATCGGAGGACAGGAGGTTACAGCAGCCTGGGACATGTGGCCAGTGACAGTGAGCATCGGAGGACAGGAGATTACAGTAGCCTAGGACATGTGGCCAGTGACAGTGAGCATCAGAGGACAGGAGATTACAGCAGAATGGGACATGTGGCCAGTGACAGTGAGCATCAGAGGACAGGAGATTAAAACAGACTGGGACATGTGGCCTGTGACAGTGAGCATCAGAGGACAGGAGATTACAACAGACTGGGACATGTGGCCTGTGACAGTGAGCATCAGGGGACAGGAGATTAAAACTGACTGGGACATATGGCCAGTGACAGTGAGCATCAGAGGCCAAGAGATTACAGCAGACTGGGTCACAAGACCAGTGACAGTGAGCATTGGAGGACAGGAGATTACAGCAGCCTGGGTCACAAGACCAGTGACAGTGAGCATCGGAGGACAGGAGATTACAGCAGCCTGGGTCACAAGACCAGTGACAGTGAGCATCGGAAGACAGGAGATTACAGCAGACTGGGACATGTGGCCAGTGACAGTGAGCATCGGAGGCCAAAAGATTACAGCAGACTGCGACATGTGGCCAGTGACAGTGAGCTTTAGAGGAGAGGAGATTACAACAGACTGGGACATGTGGCCAGTGACAGTGAGCATCGGAGGACAGGAGATTACAGCAGCCTGGGACATGTGGCCAGTGACAGTGAGCATCGGAGGCCAAAAGATTACAGCAGACTGCGACATGTGGCCAGTGACAGTGAGCTTTAGAGGAGAGGAGATTACAACAGACTGGGACATGTGGCCAGTGACAGTGAGCATCGGAGGCCAGGAGATTACAGCAGACTGGGACATGTGGCCAGTGACAGTGAGCTTCGGAGAACAGGAGATTACAGCAGACTGGGACATGTGGCCAGTGACAGTGAGCATCAGAGGACAGGAGATTACAGCAGAATGGGACATGTGGCCAGTGACAGTGAGCATCAGAGGACAGGAGATTAAAACAGACTGGGACATGTGGCCTGTGACAGTGAGCATCAGAGGACAGGAGATTACAACAGACTGGGACATGTGGCCTGTGACAGTGAGCATCAGGGGACAGGAGATTAAAACTGACTGGGACATATGGCCAGTGACAGTGAGCATCAGAGGCCAAGAGATTACAGCAGACTGGGTCACAAGACCAGTGACAGTGAGCATTGGAGGACAGGAGATTACAGCAGCCTGGGTCACAAGACCAGTGACAGTGAGCATCGGAGGACAGGAGATTACAGCAGCCTGGGTCACAAGACCAGTGACAGTGAGCATCGGAAGACAGGAGATTACAGCAGACTGGGACATGTGGCCAGTGACAGTAAGCATCAGAGGACAGTAGATTACAGCAGCCTGGGACATATGACCAGTGACAGTGAGCATCGGAGGACAGGAGATTACAGCAGACTGGGACATGTGGCCAGTGACAGTAAGCATCAGAGGACAGTAGATTACAGCAGCCTGGGACATATGACCAGTGACAGTGAGCATCGGAGGACAGGAGATTACAGCAGCCTGGGACATGTGGCCAGTGACAGTGAGCATCGGAGGACAGGAGATTACAACAGACTGGGACATGTGGCCAGTGACAGTGAGCATCAGAGGACAGGAGATTACAACAGACTGGGACATGAGGCCTGTGACAGTGAGCATCAGAGGACAGGAGATTACAACAGACTGGGACATGTGGCCTGTGACAGTGAGCATCAGAGGACAGGAGATTACAACAGACTGGGACATGTGGCCAGTGACAGTGAGCATCGGAGGCCAAGAGATTACAGCAGACTGGGACATGTGGCCGTGACAGTGAGCATCGGAGGCCAAGAGATTACAGCAGACTGGGAAATGTGGCCAGTGACAGTGAGCTTCGGAGAACAGGAAATTACAGCAGACTGGGACATGTGGTCAGTGACAGTGAGCTTTAGAGGACAGGAGATTACAACAGACTGGGATATGTGGCGAATGACAGTGAGCATCGAAGGCCAGGAGATTACAGCAGACTGGGACATGTTGCCAGTGACACTGAGCTTTAGAGGACAGGATATTACAACAGACTGGGACATGTGGCCAGTGACAGTGAGCATCAGAGGACAGGAGATTACAACAGACTGGGACATGTGGCCAGTGACAGTGAGCATCGGAGGCCAAGAGATTACAGCAGACTGGGACATGTGGCCAGTGACAGTGAGCTTCGGAGAACAGGAAATTACAGCAAACTGGGACATGTGGCCAGTGACAGTGAGCTTTAGAGGAGAGGAGATTACAACAGACTGGGACATGTGGCTAGTGACAGTGAGCATCGGAGGCCAGGAGATTACAGCAGACTGGGACATGTGGTCAGTGACAGTGAGCTTCGGAGAACAGGAGATTACAGCAGCCTGGGACATGTGGCCAGTGACAGTGAGCATCGGAGGCCAAAAGATTACAGCAGACTGCGACATGTGGCCAGTGACAGTGAGCTTTAGAGGAGAGGAGATTACAACAGACTGGGACATGTGGCCAGTGACAGTGAGCATCGGAGGCCAGGAGATTACAGCAGACTGGGACATGTGGCCAGTGACAGTGAGCTTCGGAGAACAGGAGATTATAGCAGACTGGGACATGTGGCCAGTGACAGTAAGCATCAGAGGACAGTAGATTACAGCAGCCTGGGACATATGACCAGTGACAGTGAGCATCAGAGGAGAGGAGATTACAACAGACTGGGACATGTGGCCTGTGACAGTGAGCATCAGAGGACAGGAGACTAAAACAGACTGGGACATGTGGCCAGTGACAGTGACCATCAGAGGCCAAGAGATTACAGCAGCCTGGGTCACAAGACCAGTGACAGTGAGCATCGGAGGACAGGAGATTACAGCAGCCTGGGTCACAAGACCAGTGACAGTGAGCATCGGAAGACAGGAGATTACAGCAGACTGGGACATGTGGCCAGTGACAGTAAGCATCAGAGGACAGTAGATTACAGCAGCCTGGGACATATGACCAGTGACAGTGAGCATCGGAGGACAGGAGATTACAGCAGACTGGGACATGTGGCCAGTGACAGTAAGCATCAGAGGACAGTAGATTACAGCAGCCTGGGACATATGACCAGTGACAGTGAGCATCGGAGGACAGGAGATTACAGCAGCCTGGGACATGTGGCCAGTGACAGTGAGCATCGGAGGACAGGAGATTACAACAGACTGGGACATGTGGCCAGTGACAGTGAGCATCAGAGGACAGGTGATTACAACAGACTGGGACATGAGGCCTGTGACAGTGAGCATCAGAGGACAGGAGATTACAACAGACTGGGACATGTGGCCTGTGACAGTGAGCATCAGAGGACAGGAGATTACAACAGACTGGGACATGTGGCCAGTGACAGTGAGCATCGGAGGCCAAGAGATTACAGCAGACTGGGACATGTGGCCGTGACAGTGAGCATCGGAGGCCAAGAGATTACAGCAGACTGGGAAATGTGGCCAGTGACAGTGAGCTTCGGAGAACAGGAAATTACAGCAGACTGGGACATGTGGTCAGTGACAGTGAGCTTTAGAGGACAGGAGATTACAACAGACTGGGACATGTGGCGAATGACAGTGAGCATCGAAGGCCAGGAGATTACAGCAGACTGGGACATGTTGCCAGTGACACTGAGCTTTAGAGGACAGGATATTACAACAGACTGGGACATGTGGCCAGTGACAGTGAGCATCAGAGGACAGGAGATTACAACAGACTGGGACATGTGGCCAGTGACAGTGAGCATCGGAGGCCAAGAGATTACAGCAGACTGGGACATGTGGCCAGTGACAGTGAGCTTCGGAGAACAGGAAATTACAGCAAACTGGGACATGTGGCCAGTGACAGTGAGCTTTAGAGGAGAGGAGATTACAACAGTCTGGGACATGTGGCTAGTGACAGTGAGCATCGGAGGCCAGGAGATTACAGCAGACTGGGACATGTGGTCAGTGACAGTGAGCTTCGGAGAACAGGAGATTACAGCAGCCTGGGACATGTGGCCAGTGACAGTGAGCATCGGAGGCCAAAAGATTACAGCAGACTGCGACATGTGGCCAGTGACAGTGAGCTTTAGAGGAGAGGAGATTACAACAGACTGGGACATGTGGCCAGTGACAGTGAGCATCGGAGGCCAGGAGATTACAGCAGACTGGGACATGTGGCCAGTGACAGTGAGCTTCGGAGAACAGGAGATTACAGCAGACTGGGACATGTGGCCAGTGACAGTAAGCATCAGAGGACAGGAGATTACAGCAGCCTGGGACATATGACCAGTGACAGTGAGCATCAGAGGAGAGGAGATTACAACAGACTGGGACATGTGGCCTGTGACAGTGAGCATCAGAGGACAGGAGACTAAAACAGACTGGGACATGTGGCCAGTGACAGTGACCATCAGAGGCCAAGAGATTACAGCAGCCTGGGTCACAAGACCAGTGACAGTGAGCATCGGAGGACAGGAGATTACAGCAGCCTGGGTCACAAGACCAGTGACAGTGAGCATCGGAAGACAGGAGATTACAGCAGACTGGGACATGTGGCCAGTGACAGTAAGCATCAGAGGACAGTAGATTACAGCAGCCTGGGACATATGACCAGTGACAGTGAGCATCGGAGGACAGGAGATTACAGCAGACTGGGACATGTGGCCAGTGACAGTAAGCATCAGAGGACAGTAGATTACAGCAGCCTGGGACATATGACCAGTGACAGTGAGCATCGGAGGACAGGAGATTACAGCAGCCTGGGACATGTGGCCAGTGACAGTGAGCATCGGAGGGCAGGAGATTACAACAGACTGGGACATGTGGCCAGTGACAGTGAGCTTCAGAGGACAGGAGATTACAACAGACTGGGACATGAGGCCTGTGACAGTGAGCATCAGAGGACAGGAGATTACAACAGACTGGGACATATGGCCTGTGACAGTGAGCATCAGAGGACAGGAGATTACAACAGACTGGGACATGTGGCCTGTGACAGTGAGCATCGGAGGCCAAGAGATTACAGCAGACTGGGACATGTGGCCAGTGACAGTGAGCATCGGAGGCCAAGAGATTACAGCAGACTGGGACATGTGGCCAGTGACAGTAAGCATCAGAGGACAGTAGATTACAGCAGCCTGGGACATATGACCAGTGACAGTGAGCATCGGAGGACAGGAGTTTACAGCAGCCTGGGACATGTGGCCAGTGACAGTGAGCATCGGAGGACAGGAGATTACAGCAGCCTGGGACATGTGGCCAGTGACAGTGAGCATCGGAGGCCAAAAGATTACAGCAGAGTGCGACATGTGGCCAGTGACAGTGAGCTTTAGAGGAGAGGAGATTACAACAGACTGGGACATGTGGCCAGTGACAGTGAGCATCGGAGGCCAGGAGATTACAGCAGACTGGGACATGTGGCCAGTGACAGTGAGCTTCGGAGAACAGGAGATTACAGCAGACTGGGACATGTGGCCAGTGACAGTAAGCATCAGAGGACAGTAGATTACAGCAGCCTGGGACATATGACCAGTGACAGTGAGCATCGGCGGCCAGGAGATTGCAGCAGACTGGGACATGTGGCCAGTGACAGTGAGCATCGGAGGCCAGGAGATTACAGCAGCCTGGGTCACAAGACCGGTGACAGTAAGCATCGGAAGACAGGAGATTACAGCAGACTGGGACATGTGGCCAGTGACCGTGATCATCAGAGAACAGGAGATTACAGCAGACTGGGACATGTGGCCAGTGACAGTAAGCATCAGAGGACAGGTGATTTCAGCAGCCTGGGACATATGACCAGTAACAGTGAGCATCGGAGGACAGGAGGTTACAGCAGCCTGGGACATGTGGCCAGTGACAGTGAGCATCGGAGGACAGGAGATTACGGTAGCCTAGGACATGTGGCCAGTGACAGTGAGCATCAGAGGACAGGAGATTACAGCAGAATGGGACATGTGGCCAGTGACAGTGAGCATCAGAGGACAGGAGATTAAAACAGACTGGGCCATGTGGCCTATGACAGTGAGCATCAGAGGAGAGGAGATTACAACAGACTGGGACATGTGGCCTGTGACAGTGAGCATCAGAGGACAGGAGATTAAAACAGACTGGGACATGTGGCCAGTGACAGTGACCATCAGAGGCCAAGAGATTACAGCAGACTGGGTCACAAGACCAGTGACAGTGAGCATTGGAGGACAGGAGATTACAGCAGCCTGGGTCACAAGACCAGTGACAGTGAGCATCGGAGGACAGGAGATTACAGCAGCCTGGGTCACAAGACCAGTGACAGTGAGCATCGGAAGACAGGAGATTACAGCAGACTGGGACATGTGGCCAGTGACAGTAAGCATCAGAGGACAGTAGATTACAGCAGCCTGGGACATATGACCAGTGACAGTGAGCATCGGAGGACAGGAGATTACAGCAGACTGGAACATGTGGCCAGTGACAGTAAGCATCAGAGGACAGTAGATTACAGCAGCCTGGGACATATGACCAGTGACAGTGAGCATCGGAGGACAGGAGATTACAGCAGCCTGGGACATGTGGCCAGTGACAGTGAGCATCGGAGGGCAGGAGATTACAACAGACTGGGACATGTGGCCAGTGACAGTGAGCATCAGAGGACAGGAGATTACAACAGACTGGGACATGAGGCCTGTGACAGTGAGCATCAGAGGACAGGAGATTACAACAGACTGGGACATATGGCCTGTGACAGTGAGCATCAGAGGACAGGAGATTACAACAGACTGGGACATGTGGCCTGTGACAGTGAGCATCGGAGGCCAAGAGATTACAGCAGACTGGGACATGTGGCCAGTGACAGTGAGCATCGGAGGCCAAGAGATTACAGCAGACTGGGAGATGTGGCCAGTGACAGTGAGTTTCGGAGAACAGGAGATTACAGCAGACTGGGACATGTGGCCAGTGACAGTGAGCATCGGAGGACAGGAGATTACAACAGACTGGGACATGTGGCGAATGACAGTGAGCATCATAGGCCAGGAGATTACAGCAGACTAGGACATGTGGCCAGTGACACTGAGGTTTAGAGGACAGGAGATTACAACAGACTGGGACATGTGGCCAGTGACAGTGAGCATCGTAGGCCAGGAGATTACAGCAGACTGGGACATGTGGCCAGTGACAGTGAGCATCAGAGGACAGGAGATTACAACAGACTGGGACATGTGGCCAGTGACAGTGAGCTTCGGAGAACAGGAAATTACAGCAGACTGGGACATGTGGCCAGTGACAGTGAGCTTTAGAGGAGAGGAGATTACAACAGACTGGGACATGTGGCCAGTGACAGTTAGCTTCGGAGAACAGGAGATTACAGCAGACTGGGACATGTGGCCAGTGACAGTAAGCATCAGAGGACAGTAGATTACAGCAGCCTGGGACATATGACCAGTGACAGTGAGCATCGGAGGACAGGAGATTACAGCAGCCTGGGACATGTGGCCAGTGACAGTGAGCATCGGAGGACAGGAGATTACAGCAGCCTGGGACATGTGGCCAGTGACAGTGAGCATCAGAGGACAGGAGATTACAACTGACTGGGACATGTGGCCTGTGACAGTGAGCATCAGAGGACAGGAGATTACAATAGACTGGGACATGTGGCCAGTGACAGTGAGCATCGGAGGCCAAAAGATTACAGCAGACTGCGACATGTGGCCAGTGACAGTGAGCATCGGAGGACAGGAGATTACAGCAGCCTGGGTCACAAGACCGGTGACAGTGAGGAACGGAAGACAGGGGATTACAGCAGACTGGGACATGTGGCCAGTGAGAGTAATCATCAGAGAACAGGAGATTACAGCAGACTGGGACATGTGGCCAGTGACCTTAAGCATCAGAGGACAGGAGATTACAGCAGCCTGGGACATATGACCAGTGACAGTGAGCATCGGAGGACAGGAGATTACAGCAGCCTGGGACATGGGCCAGTGACAGTGAGCATCAGAGGACAGGAGATTACAACAGACTGGGACATGTGGCCAGTGACAGTGAGCATCGGAGGACAGGAGATTACAGCAGCCTGGGACATGTGGCCAGTTACAGTGAGCTTTAGAGGACAGGAGATTAAAACAGACTGGGACATGTGGCCAGTGACAGTGAGCATTGGAGGACAGGAGATTCCAACAGCTTGGGACATGTGGCCAGTGACAGTGATCATCGGAGGACAGGAGATTACAGCAGACTGGGAAATGTGGCCAGTGACAGTGAGCATCAGTGGACAGAAGATTACAGCAGCCTGGGTCACAAGACCAGTGACAGTGAGCATTGGAGGACAGGAGATTACCGCAGCCTGGGTCACAAGACCAGTGAGCATCGGAGGACAGGAGATTACAGCAGCCTGGGTCACAAGACCAGTGACAGTGAGCATCGGAAGACAGGAGATTACAGCAGACTGGGACATGTGGCCAGTGACAGTGAGCATCAGAGGACAGGAGATTACAACAGACTGGGACATGTGGCCAGTGACAGTGAGCATCGGAGGACAGGAGATTACAGCAGCCTGGGACATGTGGCCAGTTACAGTGAGCTTTAGAGGACAGGAGATTACAACAGACTGGGACATGTGGCCAGTGACAGTGAGCATCGGAGGACAGGAGATTACAGCAGACTGGGACCTGTGGCCAGTGACAGTGAGCATCAGAGGACAGGAGATTACAACAGACTGGGACATGTGGCCAGTGACAGTGATCATCGGAGGACAGGAGATTACAGCAGACTGGGACATGTGGCCAGTGACAGTGAGCATCAGTGGACAGAAGATTACAGCAGCCTGGGTCACAAGACCAGTGACAGTGAGCATTGGAGGACAGGAGATTACAGCAGCCTGGGTCACAAGACCAGTGAGCATCGGAGGACAGGAGATTACAGCAGCCTGGGTCACAAGACCAGTGACAGTGAGCATCGGAAGACAGGAGATTACAGCAGACTGGGACATGTGGCCAGTGACAGTGATCATCAGAGAACAGGAGATTACAGCAGACTGGGACATGCGGCCAGTGACAGTAAGCATCAGAGGACAGGAGATTACAGCAGCCTGGGACATATGACCAGTGACAGCGAGCATCGGAGGACAGGAGATTACAGAAGCCTAGGACATGTGGCCAGTGACAGTGAGCATCGGAGGACAGGAGATTACAGCAGCCTGGGACATGTGGCCAGTGACAGTGAGCATCGGAGGACAGGAGATTACAGCAGACTGGGACATGTGGCCAGTGACAGTGAGCATCAGAGGCCAAGAGATTACAGCAGACTGGGACATGTGGCCAGTGACAGGGAGCTTCGGAGAACAGGAAATTACAGCAGACTGGGACATGTGGCCAGTGACAGTGAGCATCGGAGGACAGGAGATTACAGCAGCCTGGGACATGTGGCCAGTGACAGTGAGCATCGGAGGACAGGAGATTACAACAGACTGGGACATGTGGCCAGTGACAGTGAGCATCAGAGAACAGAAGATTACAACAGACTGGGACATGTGGCCAGTGAGAGTGAGCATCAGAGGACAGGAGATTACAGCAGCCTGGGTAACAAGACCAGTGACAGTGAGCATCGGAGGACAGGAGATTACAGCAGACTGGGAAATGTGGCCAGTGACAGTGAGCATCAGAGGACAGAAGATTACAGCAGCCTTGGTCACAAGACCAGTGACAGTGAGCATTGGAGGACAGGAGATTACAGCAGCCTGGGTCACAAGACCAGTGAGCATCGGAGGACAGGAGATTACAGCAGCCTGGGTCACAAGACCAGTGACAGTGAGCATCGGAAGACAGGAGATTACAGCAGCCTGGGACATGTGGCCAGTGACAGTGATCATCAGAGAACAGGAGATTACAGTAGACTGGGCCATGTAGCCAGTGACAGTGTGCATCGGAGGACAGGAGATTACAGCAGAGTGGGACATGTGGCCAGTGACAGTGAGCATCGTAGGCCAGGAGATTACAGCAGCCTGGGACATGTGGCCAGTGACACTGAGCTTTAGAGGACAGGAGATTACAACAGACTGGGACATGTGGCCAGTGACAGTGAGCATCGGAGGCCAGAAGATTACAGCAGACTGGGACATGTGGCCTGTGACAGTGAGCATCAGAGGACAGGAGATTACAACAGACTGGGACATGTGGCCAGTGACAGTGAGCTTCGGAGAACAGGAAATTACAGCAGACTGGGACATGTGGCCAGTTACAGTGAGCTTTAGAGGAGAGGAGATTACAACAGACTGGGACATGTGGCCAGTGACAGTGAGCATCGGAGGCCAGGAGATTACAGCAGACTGGGACATGTGGCCAGTGACAGTGAGCTTTAGAGGACAGGAAATTACAGCAGACTGGGACATGTGGCCAGTGACAGTGAGCTTTAGAGGAGAGGAGATTACAACAGACTGGGACATGTGGCCAGTGACAGTGAGCATCGGAGGCCAGGAGATTACAGCAGACTGGGACATGTGGCCAGTGACAGTGAGCTTCGGAGAACAGGAAATTACAGCAGAGTGGGACATGTGGCCAGTGACAGTGAGCTTTAGACGATAGGAGATTACAACAGACTGGGACATATGGCCAGTGACAGTGAGCATCGGAGGACAGGAGATTGCAGTAGACTGGGACATGTGGCCAGTGACAGTGAGCATCGGAGGACAGGAGATTACAGCAGCCTGGGTCACAAGACCGGTGACAGTGAGCATCGGAAGACAGGGGATTACAGCAGACTGGGACATGCGGCCAGTGACAGTGAGCATCAGAGGAGAGGAGATTACAACAGACTGGGGCATGTGGCCAGTGACAGTGAGCATCGGAGGACAGGAGATTACAGCAGCCTGGGACATATGACCAGTGACAGTGAGCATCGGAGGACAGGAGATTACAGCAGTTTAGGGCATGTGGCCAGTGACAGTGAGCATCAGAGGACAGGAGATTACAGCAGACTGGGACATATGACCAGTGACAGTGAGCATCAGAGGACAGGAGATTACAGCAGACTGGGACATGAGGCCAGTGACAGTGAGCATCAGAGGACAGGAAATTACAGCAGACTGGGACATGTGGCCAGTTACAGTGAGCTTTAGAGGACAGGAGATTACAACAGACTGGGACATGTGGCCAGTGACAGTGAGCATCGGAGGACAGGAGATTACAACAGCCTGGGACATGTGGCCAGTGACAGTGAGCATCGGAGGACAGGAGATTACAGCAGACTGGGACCTGTGGCCAATGACAGTGAGCATCAGAGGACAGGAGATTACAACAGACTGGGACATGGGGCCAGTGACAGTGAGCATCGGAGGACAGGAGATTACAACAGACTGGGACATGTGGCCAGTGACAGTGAGCATTGGAGGCAAGAGAATACAGCAGACTGGGACATGTGGCCAGTGACAGTGAGCTTCGGAGAACAGGAAATTACAGCAGACTGGGACATGTGGCCAGTTACAGTGAGCTTTAGAGGACAGGAGATTACAACAGACTGGGACATGTGGCCAGTGACAGTGAGCATCGGAGGGCAGGAGATTACAACAGCCTGGGACATGTGGCCAGTGACAGTGAGCATCGGAGGACAGGAGATTACAGCAGACTGGGACCTGTGGCCAATGACAGTGAGCATCAGAGGACAGGAGATTACAACAGACTGGGACATGTGGCCAGTGACAGTGATCATCGGAGGACAGGAGATTACAGCAGACTGGGAAATGTGGCCAGTGACAGTGAGCATCAGAGGACAGAAGATTACAGCAGCCTGGGTCACAAGACCAGTGACAGTGAGCATTGGAGGACAGGAGATTACAGCAGCCTGGGTCACAAGACCAGTGAGCATCGGAGGACAGGAGATTACAGCAGCCTGGGTCACAAGACCAGTGACAGTGAGCATCGGAAGGCAGGAGATTACAGCAGACTGGGACATGTGGCCAGTGACAGTGATCATCAGAGAACAGGAGATTACAGCTGACTAGGACATGTGGCCAGTGACAGTAAGCATCAGAGGACAGGAGATTACCGCAGCCTGGGACATATGACCAGTGACAGTGAGCATCGGAGGACAGGAGATTACAGCAGCCTGGGACATGTGGCCAGTGACAGTGAGCATCGGAGGACAGGAGATTACAGCAGACTGGGACATGTGGCCAGTGACAGTGTGCATCGGAGGACAGGAAATTACAGCAGCCTGGGACATGTGGCCAGTGACAGTGAGCATCAGAGGACAGGAGATTACAGCAACCTGGGTCACAATACCAGTGACAGTGAGCATTGGAGGACAGGAGATTACAGCAGCCTGGGTCACAAGACCAGTGAGCATCGGAGGACAGGAGATTACAGCAGCCTGGGTCACAAGACCAGTGACAGTGAGCATCGGAGGACAGGAGATTACAGCAGACTGGGAAATGTGGCCAGTGACAGTGAGCATCAGAGGACAGGAGATTACAGCAGCCTGGGTCACAAGACCAGTGAGCATCGGAGGACAGGAGATTACAGCAGCCTGGGTCACAAGACCAGTGACAGTGAGCATCGGAAGACAGGAGATTACAGCACACTGGGACATGTGGGCAGTGACAGTGATCATCAGAGAACAGGAGATTACAGCAGACTGGGACATGTGGCCAGTGACAGTGAGCATCGGAGGACAGGAGATTACAGCAGACTGGGACATGTGGCCAGTGACAGCGTGCATCGGAGGACAGGAGATTACAGCAGCCTGGGACATGTGGCCAGTGACAGTGAGCATCAGAGGACAGGAGATTACAACAGACTGGGACATGTGGCCTGTGACAGTGAGCATCAGAGGACAGGAGATTACAACAGACTGGGACATGTGGCAAGTGACAGTGAGCATCGGAGGCCAAGAGATTACAGCAGACTGGGACATGTGGCCAGTGACAGGGAGCTTCGGAGAACAGGAAATTACAGCAGACTGGGACATGTGGCCAGTGACAGTGAGCATCGGAGGACAGGAGATTACAGCAGACTGGGTCACAAGACCAGTGACTGAGCATCGGAGGACAGGAGATTACAGCAGCCTGGGACACAAGACCAGTGACAGTGAGCATTGGAAGACAGGAGATTACAGCAGCCTGGGACACAAGACCAGTGACCCTGAACATTGGAGGACAGGAGGCTACAGCAGGGTACAAGACCAATGACCCTGAGCATAGGAGAACAAAAGACTTTAGCAGCCTGGGACACAAGACCAGTGACCCTAAGCATTGGAGGACAGGAGGCTACAGCAGGGTACAAGACTAGTGACTTAGAGCATCAGAGGACAGGAGATTAAAGCAGCCTGGGACACAAGACTAGTGACAGTGAGCATTGGAAGACAGGAGATTACAGCAGTTTGGGACACTAATATTGCACACAGTGTGCTGTAATTTTTTTCTCTGATGTAGCACACCGTGTATGGAGTGTGACACAATGGCCCGATGCCTTTCGAGGAGGAAAAACATGTATTAATGACTTCCTCCTGTCACATGTTATCTATCAGCACTGCTGATTGGCAGGGATTATGTGGTACATTGCATGTCCCTCAGCCCATTCTGCCCCATCATAGAGTGAACTGTTGAGATCTGCAGCTACAGTACTCCTTTCGCTCTTGGATGGGTGTAGGGAGGAAACAGGAAGCTCTTCATCAGGGTCAATGCTGCAGTAGCCCACCGGACACCAGGATCTCTGCTAAAGACCACCAGGGATGCAGACATTAACCCCTCCATGAGAGTAGGATATGCAATGACCGCTCTCCCATACCGGATAGCACAAGGTGTCTGGGTGCTGTCCGATGCAAGTTGTGCCCAAGAATCTCAGGAACAACTCACACTAGGATGCCTGATTGTGGCCTTAACCCCTTCAGGACCACAGATTTTTCAGTTTTTTATTTCCTTTTTTCGCCCAAGCCATAACTTTAATTTTCCCATTGACATGGCTGTATGAGGACTTTTTTTGTGACAAGTTGTGTTTTTTAATGGTACAGTTTAATGTGCCATATTAGGTGTGGAGGATAAAAAAAACGCAACTGTGCCATTTTGGGTGGATGACAAATTAACTTTGTTCGGTGTGTCGGTACAATTACAGCAACATTTTTAATGATTTTTCTATATTTAAAAAGTGAATTAAAAATGTTTCATAAAAATTCCTTTCCTTCGCCGTATTCAGAGACCTGCAACTACTGCGGGGTAAGCTATAGTTTTTACTGTGTTTCCCTGAAAATAAGAGCCTGTCTTATATTTATTTTTGCCCCAAAAGAGGTGCTATTTTGGGGGATGTCTTATTATACTCACCTGGCCGGCTCGGTCCAGGTCCCTCCAGCTGCTCTCCGAAGCGCCGACGCGCTGAGCTATGGAAATGATTGGCCAATTCCTAAATCTCGCCACCACAACGCAATTGGTTCTTTGAATGCTGCTCAGCCAATCAATACAGCGCTCAATGAACCAATCACAGCCATCACATTGGTTCATCGAGCACTGGATTCATTGGCTGAGCAGCACTTGAGAACCAACCAGAGCCATTACTTCCTGGAGGTGGGATTTATGGATCCTGTAACCAGGAAGTGATCTTCCGTGGGTAAACAAGGACCACAGGATGCCTGGCAGAGTTCCAGACAGCAGCAGGAGGACCTGGACCGAGCCTGCTAGGTAAGTATTCCTTTTTATATAGTACAGCTAGGGCTTATTTTTGGGGTAGGGCTTATTCTGAGGGAAACGGGGTAGTATTACTATTTTGGGAAACTTGCATATTTTCGTCAAGGTTTTTTGGGATCCAGGATACCAAAAATGATAGAAATTCTGGCATTCCATCGTTTTTACAGCCTTCACCGTGTGGGATATATATTGAGATATTTTAATAATTTGTTCCTTTATGTACATGGCGATACCAAATATAGGTTTTTTTTTGTTTTTTTTTTCATTTTTTATGGGTAAAAAATAGAAAAGGGAGGTTTCTTTTGACCTTTTAATATTTTATTTTTTTTTACAGTTGAAATCTTAAATGTTTTTGTACACTAATGTATTCCCCACAGGTAACTTGAACTTGAGATCATTTGATCGCTTATACTATATAGTGCAGTACTTTAGTATTGCAGTATATAGTGATTTTTGATGTTGCTAGAGGTAAGACTTGATAGGCCTCTATGTGTCACAGCCTGGGGAGCCTTCAGTAGCCTCTAGGCTGCCATGCAAGCCTATTGGCATCCCCCAATCATGTTGTGGGGGTACTGATAGGGTGTGGAAAAGGATCCCACCCAGCTAACTGTTTAGATGCAACAGTCAAAGCTGACTACAAATCTAAGGAGTTAACTGCTGTGATCAGAGCTTACTCCATGGCAGTTATCGGTGGCCATCAGAAATAGCTTATAGCCGCTGAGCATGGAGTGGACTCAAATTTATATTAAGTGGTTAAATTTGCTATAACCCCCTTGAAGCGGATTTGTCATTGGGCTGTGCTGTCCTGTGCAAGAGCCGAAAACTATGGCGACACACCGCCCTCTATAATCAACAGTGACTGACAGTTGGCTGCTGAGCATTTATAATGCGGCGACCCGAGCGGGCGGCCCGCCATGACAGGTAAGACCACTGGGGAAACCAAGATGGATGTCACGAGTGGCTCTGCAATCTCTCCCACTAGCAGCACCAGCTTGGCCTAGCTCAGCCGGCAGCAGTATATAAACATGGCAGTGCAGAATCTGTATGTCACGTGACGCCAGCACCCCTGCAAGGTCGCTATTCACATGGCGCAAAATAAACAGTCCACACCTGGAGGGGCAGGGTTGTACTTTTTACTCACAACTTGCCAGCTTAGTACCGTCATCAAATAGTTACTGGTGGTAAAAGAACAATTCTCTGCACAGATTCTTTCTTAACTTCCACACCTCCTCCGTTACACTCCTACTAGGAGACATTCTTCTCAATGAACTCAGACCGTCTTCAGGCCCGGTTATCTGATAGATGGTCCGTGGGGTGTGCGCTTCCCATTCACTCAAGTTTCTTGTTCTTAAATGACTTTCCTTCTTTTTCCCGGGCAGGAGGACAGTTACTCCATGCTTAGCGCAGGCACGTCCACCTCTGACTACATTTTCTCAACCTTTTCTTCTAAACTCTGCCTCACAACTACTCATGTCTCTCAACCATGTCATTCATGCAGTAAAAAGGGATATACACAGAGCTCACCTACAGCAGCCATCCCCATACGTACACACTACAGCTTCGGACCACTTTACATTCACATACTACAACAGTTCAGTGTGGAGTGCCTCCATATATCACACCAGCAGAGGGCACCACTGTAGGCATTTACTATAGGCCGCCTGGACAAGCAGAAGATATGGAGGAACTCTTTCTACATCAGATGGCCAAGCTCTCAAAGAAGCCCAACATAGTGATCATGGGAGATTCTACCCATCCAGACATTTGTAGGGAATCTCTCAGGTAAAAGTAATGGATCCAACAGATTCTTATCCGCTCTTGGTGACAACTTTATCTTCCAGAAGGTAGAAGAGAAAACAAGGGGATCTGCTATCTTGGACCTAATTCTTACCAACAGGGAGGGAATGGTTGGGGAAGTAAGGGTGGCTGGGACCTTAGGAGGCAGTGATCATGATATCCTTGGATGGTGGATAACAAGGGGAGGAAGACCTGAGAAGACTCAGACCTCAAGGTTGGATTTCAGAAAGGCTGATTTTAATGAACTCCGAAAGAGGAAGAATCCAACGGCTGGATGTTCTTAAGGACAGAAATGTCCAAGAAGGTTGGGAAATATTGTGAAATGAGATTCTCAAAGCATAATCGTTACCAATCCCTAAAAGAAGGAAGAATGGGAAGCATTTAAAGAGACCCGGATGGATGAACGGAGAACATGCACACTTGTTATAGAGGAAGAAGAATATGTTTTATCAAATGGAAAGAGGGGGGATATCTAAAGAAGAATATAATGGGGTCTGCAGAAACTGTAGGGCAAGTGTCAGAAAAGCTGAAGCTGATAATGAATTGAGGCTTGTAACAGAGGCCAAAAGCAATAAAAAAGGATTTGGGGGTCAAGAGCAAAAGAAAAGTCAGAGATGCTATTGGATGCTTACAGGATGAAAATGGTGAATTGGTTAAGAATGATGTTGAGAAGGAAGAACTTTTAAATTCCTGTTTTGTATCTGTTTTCTCTCAGAAAGTAGATGGAACATCAACTGATCTTCTCTGTGCTATTGGGGGAATATAGGTGGACCCAGGAAACTACAGGCCTGTGAGCCTGACTTCTAGACCAGGAAAGGTCTTCCAACAAATTATTAATCCCGTAACACCACAGGGCAAATATGTATGTCCTGGAGGTTCAGGGTTTGTATGGAAGGGTATTGGAGGTCAATCCTGCTCCATACAATGTGGGTGTTGGCTGTTTCTTTCAGCTGACACCTACCCACAACAGCTCCGATCAGCAGCGCCGCTGATTGCAGCTGTTATCCTTTAAGTGCATAATCAATTCTGTCAGTGGTATTCAAATGCTCTAAACAGCCCCTACGATGAGATTGCAGGGTGCTGTTTGATTGCTATGACAGCCAGAAACCTATAATATAATAGTATTACATCATAATGCAGGAGCAATCAAACATCGCAAGTTTTTGTCCTGACTTGGGGCTAAAAAAATATTTAAAAATCAGTTTTAAAAAGTTTTTAAAAACCCTTTTCTCATATTTATTTTAAAAAAGATCTAAAAAAAAGGGAAAAAAAAAACAAAAACAATCCAATTTATCAAAGTTTATTGACTGCTCCAGTGATACATATATTAAAGTGCTCTGTACTTTACGACCACCAGAGCTGCTGATGCTAACCCCTTCATTGTCATAGAGTCTAGAACACCAGGAAAGCAGACATTAACCACATTACTCCCCTAAACCACATGGGATACTCCCCCTTACTGACCTAGATCACCAGGCAGACATTAACCTCTTCACTAATTCTACTCTAGTGATATTGGCATTAGACCCTTCTGTGCAGAATACGACTACAGCACTAGTAATCATAGCTGGGTGTGCTACATCTGTATAATGTGTATAGTCTGCGGGTCAGGGGGATCCATCCAAGTCATTATTCTTCCAGGAGATAAGTGCAGACACAGGCGTCTGAAGGGGACCAGAGGAGTCCTGGAAGACGGGTCCTGGGGGTTCCTAGAGGGTCAATGACGGGGCCAGCAGGTGTATTTGTGGGAGATTTTTGGGGCATGTGGATAGGGTCATACATGACAGATTGGGGGAAGGGAGAGTGGGAGCAGATGGTGATAGGGGCGCTCTTATCACAGGAACGGAATGCAAGAAATCCTCGGAGAATTACCTCATTGACTGCTGGACCCCCCCCCCCTCCCCCACACACACTGTACAAGGCTGTGAGGTCTAACACTATATCGGGGGCTGTTAATATGGGGGGCCGTGCCATCCACAGTCATAGGGGCCCTTTCGGGGTATGTATTTATGGGTACTCTAGTGTGCCAGGAATGTAACATGGCGATTGATAGGAAACGGCGTCATCTAACCTCGAAGTGACCGCTGTTGTGGTCAGCCATTGTCCAGAGATCGAAGTCTGTGTTGCGGTCATTGCTTTTGTCCATGCTGACGGTGCCAGTGATACCTGCGGGTGGAGTAGAACTCTCATCATCCTTCTGCTATGCACACAGAGCCATGCCCATTCTGGAGCACCCTCTCACCCTGCATGCTGCGCTCCTGGATCTTCTGCACTATCCGGATCCCATCCTTTGCAGAACCGCCTTCCTGTAAGGTCTCGTTAAGCGCCTGAGCGTAGAGCAGCACGCCGTCGTAGAAGCATCCGGCAATCAGGTTCATCTGCAGACGTGAGCACCCAAAATGGGAAAGTCACAAAATCTGGGCAAAAAGGCCTGCAACCTTCTGATGCCTGTTTGATAAAATCACTATATATATTGTGTATAGTTATATATATATATCGTGTATGGTGTGTGTAGTGAGCAGAAGGGCTTCAGCATATATACAGTCTGTGTAGGATAGATTTAT